>NW_020884877.1:2029937-2167600 GCF_003945725.1 Corapipo altera
ACAGCATTTTGAGGAGAAACGTGTCCTGTCTGCTCAGAAGTAGAGGCTGGGACCTGTTGGTACTGAGGAAGGGCAGTACTGGAGGAGGTTTTGCAGCAGTTTTATCTTCAGTCAGCAGAGCAAGGTTGTGGGAGGAGGAGAACCCAGACTGAAAACCCAAAGAGCAACAGCTCTGGGGCAAAGGGCCAGAGCACTTGTAGCAAAGAGGCGGTTCCCAGGTGTGAGCTCCTCCCTCCCCTTTTGAGGCCAAGGTACAAGGCAAGGGCCTTCAGCAACAGCTGAGGAAGAGGAGGTGAAGGCAGTGGGTAGGAGGGCTGTCCTTGCACCCTGCTGGGATGCTCTGAGGTGGGACACAGGTATTCAGAAGCTCCACATAGTGTGGCCATAGTGCAGGAAGGCTGCAGGTGCCAGGTTGAGCCCATTCCACTGCCACACACCTTGGGCAAGGTCCTCTCAGCCCTCCTGCAAGGGATACAGAAGGAATAAATAAAAACATAAAAGAGGAATTACTAAAACTGTCCCTTGATAACTAAATGGTTGATCATAAATTGGAGTGTCTATGCAAATGAAGTAAATAATTAAAAACTCCAAGAACAGCACTGACTAGGTGGTTGATGGCTGGCAATTATAAAAGCTGAATTTTTAATATGCATACATCTAAGGAGCCAGTAAAAATTAGCTCCTAGACTAATGGACTTGCCTTTCTTCCAAGGCAGAATTTTAATGAGAGCATTATTTATAGCAGAGACTGAGAACGAGCATTTTCTTGCTTAGTCTCATTTCTTCTTTGCTGGCACTTTATTCATTAACCTCTGAACTTCTCTAGAGAAGAATAATACTCTACACAGAGGAGGGCAAAGATCACCTTGACCCCCTGAAATTAGTCATGGGTCATATATTGTCAAGAGAGTTACGTCTTCTAACAAATAATATTTATAAAACCCTATTGGTGATATGTCCTCATTTCCTGCTGGTTTCTGGGTCATTTATTTGCAGTTCAGATCACTGAAGAGAAAATGAACATAACGTGGTATCTCATAGTGCAATACCTCTTGTGCCATCTTGTCATGTACCGTGGGTAGATGTACATCCTGAGGAGACCCGAGGGGCTTCTCTGGCCATATATTCCTAACCGTGGATAAGAGGTCCTCCACATGTGGCTTGAAGACATGTGAGGGCATGAATTTATTTTGGAGCTTGGCCCCCAGTTCTGCCGTGTCGTTGCAGTGACCCCGCTGTAAAACAGTACAGCTGGTGTAGAGGGCAGGGCCCGGGGACACCACAACCAGCCCAGCCTCAGCTCCTCCTGCAGGGGTGCCCAGGGCATCCTGAGAATTCCCTGCAGGTTGAGATTTGAAAGTTTTCTTTGAAAATTTGCAGGGGTGGAATACAAGTTATAGGTCATCTGCATTTAAAGTGGTTTATGCATTTTCCTTTTGAGCTTCTTTTTGTTAAATGTTTTTGTTACGTTAATTTTTTCTGGCTTTAAAAAAAAGCATCCTTACTTGTCTGCCTTTCAATAATCAGGAAAGATCTGGCTTCAACTGAAAAATTACAAAGCCAGTAAAATTAATTAAAGAGCTTTGCTTCCCAGATCAAGAAATAACTGTGTATGCTGACCCTAGTGATGAGGGAGACAAAAAACGAGAACGAGCAAAAATGAAAATAGTATGTTAGGGATTTATAATGAAACCCGTAAGAAAGAATTTTATCAAAGAAGGCACTTATCATTTGAAAAAATATATTTTTTTGTCTTCTGAGAAGACAAAGCTTAAGTTTTATTTCATTCTTTACTAATCAAAATCATGTGTTGAAAATTTTCACCTGCAAAACACACCTAATAATCCAAGAGTTGTGCTGAGTGCTCAGTTTATTTGAGGAATGGAATGAAATTTGGGGTTGCCTTGCTCTGCTTAAACAGTGTCAGGGTTCCTCCAACAGCTTTCAGCTACATAGACCAACGGACTTCCCTTTCTCCACATTGTAAAATGGGCACTAATTCCATTGTTGTTGGAGAGTAAGAATTCAAGAGATGCTTAACCTGTTCCAGGCTGTAAATGCTGTTTAAGTAGTACTTTTTATTTATGACAGTTCTTGTACCAGTGTTCTTGAACTTGGATGTTCAAGTGATTGAACCCAGAGAAGATCTGCACATAAGAAGCAGCATTTAATTTGGAAGATGCCTGAACATTGTTATGGAGCAGAGTTGTTGATGTGCATCTCTAATGCAGATAGTTTTTTTCTGAATTAATTTTTAAAACTCTCTGGTTTTTGACAGTAATATCTACCGTGAGTTATATCTATATATCTTGAGAAGTTATCAGATCTGTGTCTGACTCAGGTACTGTTTCATCTTGCTGAGACAGAAGGGAGTTTGGGAATTTTTTACCTTTCCATCACGTTAAGCAGGATACAAAAGTGAATGGTCATTTGTCTGCATGTAATGAGACCATAAAACATGTGAAAATATATTCCATATCTTTTTTATATGAATAGCAGTTTAGACTTGAGAACAGGAACTAATAGTTATGGACAGCATAACCTGTTCCATAAGAGAACTTTCCTCAGAAGTAGCTGGTTTTGTATGGAAATGGATTGGAAAACCAAAGCAGGTGTCCCAGGGCACAGCCCATGGTCTGGGAAGTTTCCTTTGGAACAGAAAGGACTGTCTCTTATCCAGTGTTACTGAGTATCATGGAGGTGACCAGGAAAATGACTGTGAACCCTCATCTGTGAATTATCCCACCAGTTAGTGTTGTGTGAAATGCAGCAGGGCTGTCGACTTCCCATTTTAGGGAAACATCCCCTAAGAAAAACCAGCCAAGGCAGCATTGCAGCGCTGCAGCAAACATCGGCATGACCTGAACTTGTGAAGTACTGCTCCTTTCTTCCCTTCCCTGTCCTAGTCCTGATGGAATAGCTCTGTGGTGTAAGTATCTGAGCACAAAACCTCTCTGCTAAGCCTACTAGATGTGCCCAAGTTTGCATTTGATTTCCAGTCTTTCTCCCCTGCTCTTGGATTTGCAGGTGTTTCCTGGATGTATACTTGTTTCACTCATTATGCAAAGTTCCACTGAAATTCCAGCTTCCATAGGCTCTGTGAAAATCCAGGCCATTTTATCTAGTAAAGGATAAGTAAGAAAGTGTCAACATCTTTCATAAAAGTTACTAGAGACCTTTAGGAAGATTAAACTTTGCAATGCTCACTCCCATACAGAGAATCACATGGAATATGCAGGGTTGGAAAGCACCCACAAGGATCATCAACCCCAACTCCTGGCCCTGCACAAGATCATCCCCGAGAGTCACACCATGTGCCTGAGAGCATCATCCAAACACTCCTTGAGCTCTGTCAGGCTTGGGGCTGTGCCCACTGCCCTGAGGAGCCTGTTCAGTGCCCAACCACCCTCTGGGAGAAGAACCTTTTTCTAAGATCCAATCTAAACATCCCCTGATACAACTTCAGGCCATTCCCTCCTGACTCAGTTCAAATTCCTGTGGTTTCCTCAGGTTCAAATATTCAGCATCATTTTTGTCCCTCAGCCTATCTCACCTGCCGTGTGGACGTGCTGTGTTGGCAGTGGCAGGCCGAGATCTTATTGAACATGCCCCATTCTCCAAGGCTGCTTCCAGAGAGCACCTTCCAAAAAGGAGCTGGGTAGTGACTGCCTGACAGATCTCTACCCAGCCATGGCTGTACCCAGTGCAGTTCCTGTGCGAAGTCTGTTCATCCACAAGTCAGTCAAAACTGATGAAAGCCACTCTACTCCCATTTGAACTAGGGGCTTTTCAAGTTGCGTCTTGTATTTTATTGCTCCTCTGATTTTTACAGTTTTATTCATTCTGTCTTGAAAGACTCATGGCCTGTAGTAACTGTATGTCCTTTTTTTCTTTCTATGAGGACTTCTTCTCCTTAGAAATACCGAATATATTACAGAACGAGTAAAAGCAGAAAGTTTTCCTTTTGCCCTCAACCATCTGAGGGCTTGGCAGCTACAGGCTCCAAAGTGTTGGGAATATGAGGAAAGAAAACTTAATGGCAAAGAAAAACAAAGAAGTGACCTTCCATATTATAAAATGTTGCAAACAGGAACATTTTGTATTTCCCCCACTGTCAGTGTGTAAAGCATTCAACAACATTAATAGTGCCCAACAGTGAGTGGTTCTCTTCCTTCATTTTAATCTGCGTGGCTCATCCTGGTGGCAGGAGAGCAGCAGTGTCAGGAAAAGAGAATTATTTTTACCAGGATTGTTTTGCAGCTGCCCCACCCTCTTTCCCAAAACAAATCGACTGGGGCTTTGAGGCTTTAATTTGCTTTTTCAAGAAACAAACAGACGTTTGTTTTCTCCCTTGCTGCTCTGTATTCCTCCCTGCCTGCTCCTCCCATCACCTTGCTGAAGGCTGTGCTGTTCTCCTGGTTTCTTTACACTGGAATTTCCAGGGGCTTTGCCATAATGCTGTGGCTTCCCACCATTGGAGGGTTACCACTGCCAGGGAAGAGGAGTGAGGAAGGAAAAAAGTCCCAATATCAGGTTCTGAGTGACAATGGCCTTTGTTAGAAACCCACCCATTCGATCACTGCATTGAACAGGAGCAGATTTTCATCAGAAGGAGCTCCCGGAGGGGTTGGGTGCTTTGAAGGAAATACATTAATTAAAGCACTCTACAAAATAGTGGGTGAAGAAATGCATAATTTCCACTAGATTTTCTGCTATGCTGAGCACTTTTTGACCTTCATCTCCAAACAGGAGATGGAAACTTGGGTGTGAAAGCCTTTGTACACACTGGAAGCACAACTTGATCATTTCCTCTGCAGTTCTTCTGAGGAAAAAAAAAAAAAAGGCAGTAGAAATATGATCATGTTACCATATTTGCAACCAAAGCTGTTTAGAACCCAGGCAGACTAACATTAACAAATGATGATAATTAGGCTTGATTTGCATATTAAAATTGTCTTAATTAAACACTGATTCTGTAAACGTTTAAAGGCTGTAATCGATCTTTTGCAGGCACTCTTGGTTATTTATATGATCTAATAAAGGCTGGAGGCTTTGTTAATGAGCCCTCTATTTCCTAACTTGTATGTGTCAATGAGATTAGTTCGGCGACAATTACAGAGCAGGCTGCTGTTAATAACTCACCAGCCCCAAGGCTGGCATTGCTTTGTCTGAGGCTGCACACATGATCCAACTCCTTCAGTGGGACCCTGCTGTTTACAGTTCCTTGCTGCTCAGACAGGGGCCCAAGCCACAACCCTTACTGGGGAAAAATCCCGGGAAGGAGATTTCACAGGGAGGTTTTTGTCTCAGTAAAATCAAGCTCGTGGTGTCCTGCGAGTTGTTTGAATAATGGATCTAATATTTGTACAGCGTTGAGCTTAGTCACAATACATTTGGTCCCAGATCTAATTCTTGCAGCTCTGACAGGCTGAACTTCGTCAGAAACTTTTTTTAATTTAAGAGGTAACGTAATCATGCTGCAATTTTATAAGAGGTCTCTGAAAAGGCTGCCAGGAGTTTTGCTTCTCTTCAGTATCTCTGCAGTCTTGTGCCATGATGTGAGCACCTTGGGAAAATGGTGCTAAAACAGATTAAGAGATCTTGCTTCTCACTTGCTAAATGTTTTTATCACCCCTGACAAAGACATTCTGGGAGAAATGTTCTTCTTGCTTTGGAATAATTTTTTTCAATTTTTTTAACTTGACTTAACTACTTGCATGTGAAGGTCTATGTATTTATGTATTTATAACTTTTAATGACATTTGTTTTGTTGTGGAATGTTCCCAGTAAAGATCTTCTGGTTTCAACCCCCCTACATGTGCTGCTTTGAAGGTGACATAAATAGTTCTGTACTCTCTGGTCTTGTAAGTCCAGTCACCAGTTACAGAGCCAGTATTGATGGATTAAAAAATGTATTTATTCATATGTCATTTCAGCCATTAAGTTTATTGGGAAATATTAAGCTTAGCAAAGCTAAACCACTAGAGTGTATTTTTAATGATTAAAATAATTATTCTGTGGAATGATCAATAAACTCTATAAAGCAGGTAGGAATTTCAAAATTGGTGTTTTACCTAATTCCATTTCTACCAAGACTGAAGACAGCTTTTTACTGGCAGCAGTGCTATGATGAAAGAGTACCACTGGTAATCCTCAGACTGAGATTCAGCAAGGTAATTCCAGTGGGAATGCTTTGTATGGCCAAAGTCAGAAGGGTGTATTTACACAGCTTTGGTCTGAGCATGAGCATATTTATTGGCAAAGGTAAATTCATAGGCTTGACGTCAGGTGGAAGTTTTTTCTTGCCAAGGCATTACCCAGTGTCCTCATTCCAAGAGTGAAACTGGGAATAATGTTGTCTTTAGCTTCAGTAAGGCCCAGATCCGTTTTGTTTTGTGATCCCTCCTTGTGGAAGGCAGTGACAAAAAGGATGACACCTTTTGACAATGAATCTGTATTTTAGCAAGACCTCAAAAAACATGTAAGGCCCATAATATATGAAGCATGCAAGTTTATGAGACAAATTTTACCTGTTCCTAAATGTAAAGGAAGTTAACTGTCATATTAATGAGGTACTCAGACAGCAATTATATTTGTGCTTTGAAAGCTGAATAGAACTTAGATGTCCAGCAGACTTACTACAGATGGAACTATTTCCATAGCTTTGGAGTCCTTCTCGCTTTACCTTCTCTTTTCTCTAGGAAATCTCACTTCTGAAAATATTGATATACGTTTAATTTAGAGTCATTACAGAATTCTGAATGTGAAATTACAGAACATTAGGATTATTTTTGATATTTTTCTTCTCATTTCACTTAGAATATGTAGATGGTATATGCAGGATTTGGTGCAGAGAATCTGTAGACTGTGTTTGTAAAAGCTGATTGCAGTGTTTTCTCCTCAGACACTGGTGATTTATTATTTTTTCAATTTTGACTTTTTAAAAATTCATTTATTTTCTTATTTCAGTGACTTCTTTTTCCAGTTAATAACTTTGTCAGTGCTTCTAGCTAAACAGTCTGGATTCTCTTCTCTGATCCTGGTTATTCAGGTCAACAATCCTGTTATTCCCACAGCAGCAGTAGTTGGGAAAAACAGATCATGGTGAGCAAGTGGTGTGCCTTCCCTTTCCATTCAGATCTGGTTTCTTTGCCAAACCCCCCACACTGGGAACGAGTCATTCCCTTCCTTTAGGTTAGAGAGGAAATAGAAATAAAAGAAGACCCTGACTTCAAGAGAGAGCTGTTCAGCAGTTGCAGGTTGGTGGAAGAGAACTGCAGCCATGTTCTGTGAAGTTTGCCCTTTTTTGCTGTTCTCGTGGTATTTTCACTGTGCATCTGCCATTCGAAATTTGGCTGAGGTGCATTTGATGCAGAGTGACTGCCAGAACAAAATTCACACTGTGAATGCAGCAGGCTTACAAATTCCTTTATACCAAGAGAAGTAAACACTCCCCCAATGGCTGTCAGACAAGTGATAACTTTGATCTTATTGGCTTACTCTTGATTTATGCTGACTCTTTGAAGGGAAGAAATTCTTCAAATTCTTCTTTTTCCTTTCTGTTTTTGAAACTTTTGGGCCACCTCATTTGTCTGATTTAGTAATCACAGTTGTGTATGTAGCTGCTTTTCTCTCTGTACTGTCTTTTTCAGTTAAAGCCTCTTAGTTTTTCCTTTCTCCTGCTAGGAAAAAAAAAAAACCAACATTGTTCTGGTATGAATTCACAGTAGGCAATAGTTTGGTATTTGGGCCAAAACTGAGCTTCAGGTTTTAAGAGCACCGAGGTCCTTCAGACTGATACTCAACTTGTCATAGTCAGATAAGAAGAAAGGATTTCCCACGTGTAGTCCTCTCACTTTTTCTTATATATAATTAAATTATGTATTCATTGTTTTATTCTGGCTTCATATAATTTAGTTTTCAAAGCCAGCAGAAATTATTGTATATTTTTCCTATACTGGCATTGCACTCATAAGTTTTCCAGTTATATTCCACCAGCAACTTCCGCTCATTTATAATTCATATTTTTGTTCTTTTCTACTTTAAAGCAATAGAGCTCATGATGTTTAGTGTTAGGCAGCCCTACCAGGTTTCTGTCACTCAGGCATCGCTCTCCTGCAAATAGTTGGTATGTTTTGCAAAGCACTGGAATACCAAGTTAATTTAAACTGCAAAGTCTGCAGTTAACAGGCTTCGGCACACAGGATTTCCCTGGCCAGCCCTGCTCTTGCACCGCTGACCCTTCCCTTACTGGAACATTTAAACTCCGGGAGTTACACTGGATAGGAGAAATGCAGTTCCTAAATTTTACTTTTTTGGTGCAGGCAGGGTGATGTTTGTTCACCTGCCTTTCAAATGTTTAGTAAGGCACGGTGGCTTCTGTTAATGAAGCCGCCTGCCAATATCAACCAGGGGAATGACGTACAGCTCTGCTGTTACTGACACAATTTCAATATCCCTGAGGGACTTTTTCTTCCATTTGTTTTCTTTGAAAGGAATGATGGGTCCAGAAAAGAAATTCCTCCCTCCCCTTCCCTGGATGGTCTGTCATGGCCGTGCAGGTGGGACTGTGCTCGTGTGTGATCTCTTCAACTAGAGATGACATTTCTGTCTCTTCACAGAAGCAGGTACAGGGAGGTGTCTACTTGCCATAAAACCTTTCTTCCTCCTTATATAGTTGGGAGTTTGATGTCTCTTACAGGAGTTGAGTGAGGAGAGAATCCCACACGGTCATGTCTGTTTAAATACTGCCTGTGGTTACAGCTTTCTGCAGACTGCAGTACAAAAATCCAAGTGTCACTGGAAGACAAAAAGATAATTCACTTTCATCTCGAGAACAAAGCTGAACAGAGGAGCTTTTTTTCAACTTTTTTAATTCATGAAACATTTATCTTAGAGTCAGGTTATATTATGCTGGTAGGAATATAATCTGTCAGCATTTCTGCTATAAACTCCTGTTTTTAGTGTTTTTTGGGAGAGCCTTAGAGGTTCACTTTGAACAGATTTAGCATACATGGTCTTGGCCTAGAAACATACTTTTCCTCCCAATTAAAAAATAATACTATGACTTTGTGATCGGTGCAAAAGACATATTAATGCTATCTTTAGGTGAAAGTTCAGACCTACAGAAATGAGATAATACAGGGGTGCTCCAGAGCAAGGTAATTAAGTTTTTTCCCTATGTTTAATAGCAGGTATTACTAACTGAAGTGAAAGGAAGGCTGGTTTGTGATGAAAAGTGGGGCATTGGGCTTAGCTGGCAGGCAGAGCTCCCTTCCTCATTTTTATTACCTACCAGCTTTGGAAAAATGCTGTTTCTCAAGTTTGTAATGTTTCATGGTATGAAAATTGTTACATAAGTTCATGCATTTTAAAGAGATCAAAAATTCTTTTCTGTTTCTTTAGGAAGATGTAGTGAATAAAGTGGGTTTCTTTTAAAAAAGAGCCCTACAGCTGATGCACTTCAGTTTTGGTGCACATTCCTGCCTCTGTGTGAATCCTCGTGCAATAAAGCACACGGAGGTGGTCCCAGGTTAATTTTATTCCCCAAAGACAGGATTACAGAACATCTGAGTAATGCCCTGGCCTTACCCTTGCTCTAACATTAAGAAACCGCCTCCTCCACATGATTTCTGCCCCCCCCAGGATATAATCCAAGAGAGGAGAACAGAAGCAAAGTTTGTGCTGAAGGTTCTATGCTCGAGCTTATCGAGTAAAACCTGCGGTGACAGATGGTAGAATTGTTTTCCAAATGTGTTCAGTGCTTACTGTACAGCTCCTGTCCATCACGTGCCCATCAGAGCCCCCGGGGCTGGCTGGGAGATGGATGCCTTTCTGCTTTGCTGGGAGTGGTGCCCTCTGGAAGAGACGGGCTGGGGCAGATGGAAAGAGCGGCTCTTGCTGAGAGCAGCTGGGCTGGCCTTGCAAGGGGCACACACAGACCTCAGGAAACTGCTGAAGTAAGTTGGCATGGGCTGCAAAAGAAAGGAGCTGTCTTGCAAAGGTAGAAGGGGTAGGTGGTTTTGGGCTCTTTCCTCCAGTTTTTGTGTTCACCTGTCATATCACATGAAAATGAGTTTCTCTTAAAAATTACCTTTTTATAGCTTGTGCTCTCATGAAGAGATCCAAATTCCTTTTGATGTTTCCAGTGTACCTCCTTCAAGGGAGCAATGCAGGCAATTCCCCTGCAGTGCCAAGGGACTGCAGAGCTGTAGTTCTGCTGAATGTGCCGCACGTTCCCTTTGGAGCTCCCCGGTGCCTTGCCATCCCAAGCACAGGTGGGCCAGGCTGACAGACCATGCTGTGAACAAGGCAGGGAACTGCGTAGGGCTCACGCTTTTAATTTTGACCTTTGCTGTGAAAATGGAAGCCCTTGGTCAGATTCATCAGGGGAGAATGGAGAGGAAGGTTAGACTTTCCCAGTGATGCTTCAAGTCTAGCAAAGGGAGCTTCCTAAGCATCACGTTGTTTGACTTGCTGAGCAAATCTTACCTACGTAAGCTCAGAAGTTTCATTTCCCCCCAAATACAATTAAACCTTTCACGAAAAACTGTTGGGAGGCTTTGTTTGTTTTTAATAAAGAGAATGAGGTGAACATTTCCACAGTTGAGCGCTTCATGGTTTGAACACTTTTCTTAATATAGTCCTTCTGAATGAACATTATTTCTTTGAGTTAATTTCTAAATGAACCAAGAAATTACAAATAAATCTCCTATCTGAACACTGTTTAGATAAATCTCACACTCAGATGTTGTTATCTAAAAGCTCCTATCAGACTAATAATTACCTATTGCGCCCAGTGTATTAGACCCAGCTTGACCTAATGGATTTGTTATCTTGATTTTTGAACTTGCAAATTAAGTTTGTTCATGTCAGATGCTCATGTATAGCAAAGCATTCAAAATACAGGAAAAAAACCCCCAAAACAGCAGAATTTAAAAAACATGAGTAGTTTTAAAATGATGCTCAGCTGGTTTTGGCTGTGCATTTTCTCCAGAGGTGCTTGCAGTATGGGTATGTCTTGTTAAGTTAGGGAGTTTTATTTTGTTGCTGCTGAAATGGTAATTAAAATAAGTATGGCAAGATTCAGCTGCTGTTTTACATACTTAATGGTTGAATTTAATAATTCCAGTGCAAAGAAGCATTAATTATGTTTGTCTTCATCCTGTCTTGTCTTGTATTCATGTATCTGTATGGATACACAGTAGGGAGGATTTACAGCAGAATTTCACTATCGATTCCAGAATCTTGGGCTTTTATCCTGTGGAAGTAAGAACAAAAAAATAATTTGAATTTAGAAACCTTGTTTAACTACTTTTCCAACAGGATGACTTTGCAGATCCGTAGCTCCAAAGATCAGGCTGCTCCTCTACAGTAACAGATTTCATTTTAGAAAATGAATGTTTTCTGTCTCTGAAGTCTCTTAGGTAGCTCCAGTCCAAGGCAGGCAATTAATGCCTGTGTTCAGTGGCAGCTGAGAGGTTGATAGGCTCCATAACATAATGCTGGGGTGTTTCTAACTGCTGGTTCTAATGTTAATTTCTGGTTTTCAAACTGGAAAATTATATGTGTGTGTGCATGTGGGAATAATGACTTTTTTTTAGAAGACCTCAACAATGCAGAACGCTCCATATTTTGTTTTCCTTGAATGTTGCTATTATCGGTGTATTTCCTGCAGAGGAAGAATGTATGGTTATTAATGTAATTGGGCAGTAGCTCAAGAAGGGAATGGAACTCAGATTTCCTCCATTAACATTTCAGTCAAGACCTGATGACTCAGTTAACAACAATAATAATGTATTCTCCATAATTTATACTGCTAGAGTGTCATATGCAAGGAGACTGGATAGACCCCATGGGTTAAATGTGGGGAAAATGGGTCTTTTTACAGCTGCAGAGTCCTGCCCTGGTGTTTTGCTGTTTCTCCCATTCTCAGTTTGTGATAGTTACCCCTGTCAGTGGGGTGATGGGCAGGGAGACCTTCAGGGTAGCAGCAAGGGACCATAATTTTCCCTAAGAACTCCCCTAACATCAAGCTCCTTGTTTCTCCCCTGCTCTCTTCCTTGTGATACACGTCCCAGGTGTTTGCCTCTGCTCATCTTGAACCTTAAAGAAGTTCAGTGAAACGGCAGATGCTGGTTGGGGACACTCTGTTCAGTTCCACACTGCATGAAGGAGAGCAGGGGTCCTGGTGGTATTAGGGTAGATTATTTTATGATTAAGGACTGAAAAGCAGAATGTATGTGCAAAAGGGAGTGTCATTAACTGACTGCTGAGCTCTTGCTGCTGGAAGCTCACTGCTGTCTTGATATAAATTCTAAGAATATTTATTACTGTTTGGTTTTTTTCTGGGACGTTAGAGCTAAATAGTAAGCTTTCCAGTTTTGTTTTTATGGCATGTACGTCTGCCAAGCTCAGATTTCCTGGTGTTGATAAAGAAAACACGAGCTGTGGATTGAATAAAAATAAAGTGGCACTTTGGAAATTAAGTTTCAGCGATAGTATTGAGAAACACTTTACAGAACCATTGCCTTTGTCTCGCTTTTATTATCATTATTATTACTTTTATTAAAATCCTTTTCGGAGGGTTTATACTGAATTGACTTCCAGAAGGGAAATCAGAAAGTTAACATTCATTCTCTGGTGCAGCATCCATGGGGTTTTCTCTTTTTTATTGGTTTGTGACAGCATGCTTTTTCTGTATTTGTGGAAAGGTTACCGTGTGTATATTGGTATTTGAGAGTGTCTGAGGGTAAACACTACATCCTGCTGAGCAGCAGCAGTTATTTTACAAGGGCTACTTTTTACATGCAAAGCATGCAGCGACACTTGGTTTGTTACCATGGGCTGGGTACAATCGATATTGCTGCTGGGCCACAAGGTAGATGTTGTGTCCTTGACATTTTTTCTTGCTAGACTGCCTATATGCATTTGGTTATCTTTGTCTCCTATCCTGTTACCTTTGTCACATTCCATTTGTCTGTCAGTCTTAGGGAATATTGTGTAATCATGTTTCTATTCCAGCGGTGAATTTATAATTGGATAATAATTATCTAAGTTTTATTTTTATCAGCATTTATTGGCTCATGTTTTATTACTTAGAAAACACAGAATATCCTCAGTTGGAAGGGACCCACAAGGATGAGGTTCAGCTCCTGGCCCTGCATAGACACCCCAACAATCCCACCCTGAGGGCATTGTCCAAGTGCTCCTTGAGCTCTGGCAGCCTTGGGACCGTGACCACTGCCCTGGGGAGCCTGTTCAGTGCCCAACTACCCTCCGGGGAAGAACCTTGCCCTGATATCCAACCTATCTCTAATATATAAGTTGCAAATATACCAAGTCTTTGAGTGAGGTATTTTTAGAACTCTGTCCCCTTGTAACTCTGTTGACAACTGTGGAGGACTCAAGAACTGTGCCGTGGCAACCTTTTTATGCTTAAAGTGGATGGTATGCTTGCTCTTTAAATATAGTGCTTTTAATAGTCCACAGCCTTGTCCTCTTGTTGCCTTGCAATCTTTCCACGGGTTTAATACTAATTTCCTAGTTTGACTGCAGTAGCATCTGTGGCTTCGGAGCAGAAACTGCTTCAAGACAGAAAGGTAAATGAAAAATACAGTAAGGTACAAATTGATGCTTGCCAAGGTAGCCTGCTGCCTTATTTTGGTGACTTCTTTTAAACAAAAGAAATTCTGTGAAGCATTAAATGCTGGGCTTTATGAGAGATTTGTGTTCTAATGCCATATGAGCAAAATTGGAAAGAGCCTCCTTGGTCTGCAAGTTCAGGCAAAAGATCACATATAGGAGAAAGTAATTTATTTCCAGGCTTTTCAAGCAGCTTCTTACAACTGTTTCATCCCCAGTACTTGGAGCAAAGTAAGTTTTTGTATCTCGGTGTTTGAGAACTGTCTTCTAATTTCCAACAGAAATTTATCTGCAGATAATGAATCCCCTGCGTCAACACTGCTCTTCAGCCTCAATAGCTCTTTTCCCTCCTTGCTCTTAACCCCTGAGATATTTACAGCAGCAATCTAATCCCCTTTAACTGCTGTTTTGTGGGACTGTTCTCCTAAGTGGTTCAGAGATGTGATATGAACCACGGAGCGTTATCGAGGAGTGTCCCTCCAGAATTACTCTGTGGTCGAACCTCATTAACAACTTTCTGAAAGGGACTGTTGCAAACAGAGAGAATCTACTGCTGAACGTGCTGATGATAAAATGTAGGAGGTTTTGTCAGTGAAAAAGAATTCAAATGTCTTATGTCAGAGCAGGAGTGATTTCAGTTTTTTTGGATTGGGAAAATAAAAATAGAATTAAGCTGATGATATAAACTCTAAAAGCAAGACAGAGGTATGATTAACCTATGTTTCCCCCCATCCTCAGAGACTGATTCAAGCTGGAATAAGTGCAAGGAAGTACTGGTAGGATGAATGGTAGAATTTCAGATCTTGGTTTTGGGTTTTTTTATCTCTTCAGAAAAATGCAACAAACTGCCTTTCAATTCCAGTGTCAGTCAAATGTTTTCTTTCAGTGAAAACTTGTTCTTCAGCATACTTACACTGTTCAAAGCTGGGGTTCACTTTTAAAAGGAAGGATTTTGTTCTGTTACCCGTGAAGCCAGTGACTTCTATGAAAACAGAGAAAGGTATGTCTTTTTACTACCCCTGTCTTCTCATCTTGAAGACCTCAGGTTTTATAGCAGGAGATACTGTGGTTGGATGGCTCCTGTACTGGGAGAACAAGCCAGAGATCAGTGATGACATCTGACATATGTTACTGCACTATGTAGGTCACTTATGGCCTAATGTGCAAGATGACAAAAGATAATTAATTTTGATTTTGTGCCTGTAATTCCTTGAGGAAGACTTGAATGGTGTGTGTGGAATATCAAGAGGCACTGCCTGAGAGCAAGAGCTCAGTCTTTTGGAAGGAGCGATTACACCTTCTAATTCAAACCTTCCAGCAAGGGAAGCTTTTCTTTTGTGATATTTGAATGCACCTTTTCTACTGGCTATTATGTGAAGTAAGGAGATATATCCTTACTAATTGTGAGAAATGTGTTCCTCTTCCAACAACCAGGAGCTGGTTTTTTAGCACATGACATGTCTTGATTTGCACACAACCATAAAATCAAGGTCTTTCTGTTTACAACAAGGGTATAGAATAATTTATATCACTATAACTTATATAAATACTCTCTTTTTGTTTCATTCCTAGGGTCTCCGTGTTTACACCTTCCATGGTCACCTGCATCCCTGCAATCATGCTACATTCAACATGAAGGTAAGTTCTGCACACCAATTTCCTTTTGTTTATTCTTTAATCATCATGTTCCTTGCTCTGGTACATACTGTGATGTCCTTGGTGAAACAGATCCCTCTGTGGCTGAATTCAGTATTAGTAATGATTTCTAGGGTGGTTCAGTGGCACATACCTGCCAGGCAGACTAGATTCAGGAACTGGTACAAATAAAGATGCCCCCTCCTTGCTCCTATTTCCTTTCTCCTTTGATCAGTGTGTGGTATCTAAGCCATTCTCCCTTGTCATGGTCATTTATTTACTTTCTTTAATGACATTGCTGCTAGTTTTTTTTCCTTGATGGTTAATTTTACAGTTGTTGTCTAAAAAGAACCATTTTGGTTGGGATTGGTGACACACTGCCACCTGAATGCCCGTTAACTTTGGAAGGGAAGGAATTTCTCCCAAATGGTTCTTTGAGGTGATATGAAATTTTCTGAAATGATCAGAACATTTGTGATGTATGATTCCTCTGGCTCTCTGGGCCACAGTGCTCTTTAAAACTGGTGTAGAAGTGGTGAGGCATGTGCTGCTTTCTGCTACCACTCAGCCTTTTCTCTCAGAGACCATCTCTCCTGGAAAATATTTTAGTGGTGTTCCTGCTCTCTGTGCTCCCACTGACACTTTCATTACAAGCAGAGCATGGTACTATTTTTTCCTGTAGGAGATCCTGAATATTCTCCTCTTGTTCAGTATCAGCTGCTGCTTTACCAACTGCTATGCTAACCCTATGTGTTTAGAGGGCAAAACCCAGGGGCTGGCAGAGCAGAAGGAGTGGGATAAACTGATGTCAAGGAGGGAATAGGAATTCCCAAGGCTTCTTAATTCTTTCTTGGCCACGTGAATATATATCTACATTTGACAGGCACAACCTGCCTCTCAGTATTTTGAAACACTGTAGTGTAGAACAGTAGCAAGAATTGTGAGGGAAATATTACAGTGATACTGCAGCACTGTCTTTAATGTGAGTATTAATTTACAAAGGGCCTCGTGCTCTTATGTGACCTGTAATGATTAACAAGAAGCTGAAAGACTGTGTGCTGATAATCTCCCAGATAAGCATGTGATTTGGTAAAGAATATTACAGTTAGCATTAAACTCTAGACTAAAATAATTGGTTGACATTCTCAATGGTTGAATTAGTAAAAATGGAAACATTTGATCAGCTTTGATCAAACTGAATGAGGAATATAATTTCAGAAGTTGTGATTGCAGTTATATAAGTTAACTACATGTACTGGAAAACCACTGAAAAATTAAGTAGTGGTCCTGAGTTGTACAAGTAACGGTTGTCACACTGTCAGGCTGGTGAAGCAATTGCTATATTGCAGCCAAATATAGCACTAGAGAACTGTTTTCTTACCCTCTAGTGCTTGCCCACAAAAAAATTAAAATATTCCACCCTAAGCAAGTTAATTAGGGTTCTAATTCTGAGAGACAACGTTTTTGTTAAAAGATGCATGCTTTATGAGGAAAGACATGTTTTTATAGAAACATTCTTATTTTCCAGAATACTTACATGGAAAATATTTTGGACACTGATCATGGGCTGTTTGGACGCAGGTGTCCAACCTAGTGGTTATACCTGACCAAAGAAGTCTGAAAAGGCAAAACTGAAGAGTGATTGCTGACAAAATCCTACCTAGAGGGGTTTTTTTAACTTTATTTTTAATATCCTAATGCGACAGATCTGCAGATCTCGTGCTTTATCAGAAGTCTTGCCTATAGGGTTGGGCTCTGTGGGTGCAGAACTGTAATGGTGAAAGATCCCAAGGGATTCACTCCTTTTTCTGCAGGGATATAGGTCAGTTTAAGTAGGCTCCTCAGTCACTCCAGTGGGCTTGTGGCAATCGTGTCTTGGGCTGCTTGGTGCCCAGAGGAGTTCTGAAAGAACATGAAATTCTAATTACACAAGAACAAGGAACAAATTTTCCAGTTAGATCAGAAAGCCATCCAAGCAGTGTGTCCAAATATTAAGGGATATTTTAGAAAAGAGTTTTGTACAAGGAAGAAGCTAAAAAAGAATAATGCATTTACACAAACTGAATAAATCCTCATTAAACTCTGTGAAACTGATTAAATCTGAGTTATTTACTGTACCATGCTTATGGAACTGTAGTTAATAGTTTTTTGTTAAGTGGGCAACATTTGCAGCCAGGACTCTTATTAGTGCTGAGATTCCCTAATTAGGCATTTCTCTATGGAACACAACTGCCAGCTTGGCACCTGAAATGTGCCCATTTGCTGGAGCCTGCCCTGCTGGGACGTGGGCTCTCCAGAGTCCCATTGCCCTGAGAGAAACTTCTGCAGTTGTTGTTATGTCAGGACTTCACAAACAACGCTTTCAGCACTGTATAAATAATGCAGTTTTCAAGGTTGGTCCTCCGCCTGTGGATTGTTTGAGAAAACGTGAGCAAAACCCACATAGCTTTTGAATTCAGGACATAGAAAAATGCACTTTTCCTCCTAAAAGTTAATGTTACTAAAATTACCTAAAAGTTAATAAACGCCTTTTACTCCCATGTCTCCATAATACAATAACTTTGTGGAGAAAAATGTTGCAGATATGTCCTTTGCACTGAGGTATGGCCTAAGTACATCTTGAGCTCTGTACATCCTTTGCAAAGGTAAACCCCTATGCCAATGAAGTAGAAAGACTATAGATGCTTGGTTGAATCATTTTTGCTCCCTTATGTATGTGTATATGGTTTTGTGTTCAAATAAGAGTATAATTATCATTCACCTGTATCTGCCATGCTGTGTTTGTATGATGTCTGCAGGTTTAGGAACCATTACAGAGATTACCAAGTTTCTTTAAAACAAAAGAAGTATTTTTGAAATTACAGGTTATCCTAGGAAAACCTAAAAGATTTAAAAAAAGATGCTTGATAGCAATGGCCCAATTTTACCTCCCCAAGCCAAAATGCAAACAGCATTTAGGTCATTCTTCCATTGATTTACTGAAGGGCAAATAATGTCAGACAGTTTTTAAACAAAAACAAAATTTCAATTTTGTTTACCTCTTCAGCAGTCCGGTTGGATGTCAGCTACCATTTAGCTAGGCCAATAATATTGATATTTGATGTCAGTTCTTATTCATTACTGCACCCAAATGATGCAAAAGTCAGATCTTTCAGATGTTTCTGTGGATAGCCAGATAAAGCCAGGGATGTCTGACTGCATCTAACAGACACAAACAAGAAAAGAACAGAATACAAAATCAAAAACCTATCTGCTCTGATTGTTATTTATGTATGCAAGGTGTTCACCTCTTTGCATAAACTCAAAGCCAGTTGCTTACAAAGGTTACCAAGTAATATCAAACGTGTTCAATTATACATGCAAAAGAGCTAATAGGTTCTTCGTCTAGTTTATTTCTGTCTCCATGCATAAGAAATATAATTACAGAACTGAATTACATTTTAAATACAGATTTTATTATCATTATTTAACCACTTTCAGGCCATTGAACATTGTTAGAAGTAAAAAAAATAAATCTATTCCTTCTCTCTGTCATGGCAAAGAACAAAATCTGTGTCAAAATGCCCTCATTTCACTTGTTGGCAAAAAGCTCTTTCTGATAATAATGAAACACTCAGAAAACTGTGCTTGAATCCCCTTCCACATCCATTCTCTGAAATAGTCATGTTATTCCCTGTCTTTGGAAGCAAGTTTCCTGTAGTACTCCCTTCCCTTGGCCAGGCATCCTGTTAAATCACTTCCCATCCTCTCTGATGCCAGTGTTACTCATGGAGCCCTGCAGTCTGTGCCTGCTTTATACATTATGTGTAGACCAGATACCATGTTCTCAAATCACTCTAGAAGAATCTGGTAGATCCATCTTTATTCTGATCACTTTAAATATTTTTGCTCTCCAACTCTGATATCAGTCTTAATGTAGAAGGCTGGATAAATAAGAACGTGTTTAGAAGTAAAAATATTCCTCCATCACTTTCTTTGAGGAAGCTCCAAAATGTAGGGACTCATCTGACTGTTCAGAAGGCCCAGGAAATCCATGATGCATTGGTTTGTAAGGGCTGGCTCTCCCAGGGTGCTGTATCCCCATGCCCTTGAGAAAAGAGACAGTCTCGCAGCAAAGGTCCTTCGATGGAACTGAATAAAAACCCAGCCCTGATTTTTAAATGTCACACCTTGTTTGTGTCATTCAGTTTCCCATCACCATTTCAGGTTTCTTATCAGAGATCATTTGCCAAGAAAAACTTGGTAATAGGTGTCACACACCTCGATAAGTCAGTGTCAGAGAAAAATCCCGTGCAGCAGATGATGGTGACTGCGAAACTTTCGCTGTCAGTAAATGCGGTAACTGCTGCTGGAGTTTACCTCTGCACTTCTAAAGTAGACAAAATGCAGTTCCTTCACTGTCTGTTTGTTTTGTCTTCCTGGGTTATTTTTGGATCAAATTCCCAGCTATAGTTTCTTCTGGGGGAAAAATCATTAAAAAAATCTGTTAGTCTTGCAGTTTGCTTAATCAAGGCCCAAGCTGCCTTTGAAAACTTGGAATTAACCAGTCTTTCTATTTTTTATCAAGTATATAAATATATTATGTACAAATATAAATCTGTTCAGATACTTTAAACCCAGTCCTATCAAGTTTACTGACTCTGAAAGTAATCACAACTCAAGAAAATCCACCTTCTTTTGTTTTATGCGTTCAACCCTGTGTATTATGAGATGTGAGATCAGTTCATTCTGCCACAGCAGCTCTCTCCTCCAGCCTCAGGGTTTATATCATTCTTTCATTTACCACAGGTTGATTTTTAATTCCTTCTTTTTTTTTTTCTTTTTTTTTTTTAACCCAGAGAATCCCTTCTGGTGCTTGTTGTTGACACCATGCAGGTAATCTCAGTAAATCACAAAGTATCTTGTAACATTCACCCAAACAAATGCAGGGAAGCTTAGATTTTAGAAGACCTTCTGTTTTTCTTCGTGCTGGTAGGTCCTAGGAAACTTATTTCAAATCCATTAGGAAATTAATTCAGTACCCATCAAGAAATTTAGTACCTGAAGGGAACTGACAAGAAACATGAAGGGAGACTATTTACAGGAGCTGTAGTGACAACCTTCAAACTGAAAGACTGTAGGTTTAGGTTGGATAGAATGAAAAAATTCTTCCCTGTGAGGGCAGTGAGGCCCTGACACAGGTTGCCCAGAGAAGCTGTGGCTGCCCCATCCCTGGAAGTGTTCAAGGCCAGGTTGGACAGGGCTTGGAGCAACCTGGTCTAGTGGAAGGTGTCCCTGCCCATGGCAAGGGGTTGGAACTGGATGGTCTTTAAAGTCCCTTCCAACCCAAACCAGTCTGTGATTCTATGAAAAGTAGTGTGGTTTCTCCCCATAATGATATTTGTAAAGACCTGACTTCTCTGGCATTCCAAGATGGATATCTGCCTGTCTGCAGATAAGGTGTTACCTAAGGCCTCTGTAAGAGGCAGCACATTCCCATCTGGTCAGTGCTTTTGGTCCCCTCTTTGCAGGACGCACCCTTTGCTGGATCCCAGTAGTTCTACCTGGTCTCAGTGCTGTGAATGCAAGACAATCCCCAGGTTAATGTGGTGCCTGCTCGCACCTGGACTCTATAATAAAGTGAAATAACCAAGGGACAGATACTTTTCCTTGGGAGCGTGATAGCTGAAAGTCCCTAGTCATGATCACTGAGACCTGTGTGCCCCAGCAGTGAACCACATGATGATGGTGTAGATGAGCAACATGGGGCAGGAAGCAGGGCAGGTGTCTGCCATCATGCTGTCCCATTCATTTGTTTTGAACCAGCAGTAAATGAAATATTTAACGTTTCTAATTGAAGCTTTTAATCAGATTTTGCTCTTGTTTAAATATTTGCGTATGATGAAGCTTTGTCTTAGCTCTTCGTGATAAAATTTTGAGGTAATGAACATACATTTGGATCTCAAACAACTCTGTGGAGCCCAAGAAGAGAAAATGCATCATTTTTAACTAGCTTTGCTGTAATCTGGGTTTCAATAACTTTAAAAAACCTGTACATTTTAGGTCAGATTGGCTCTTGAAAGATCTTCAACATGACCAGATAATAACTGACCGTACAGTATTTTCTGTTTTCAGAATTTATATTTACAAATAGAGACATATTGTAATGTCCATTTGCTCCAAACTGAAAGAAAAAGAGATTATCTCCTTTAATGTGATTTTGTTTGCTTAATTCTGTGTTCTGCAGTGAATGTGACCCTCTGTGTATACAGTACATGAAGCAAGCACTGTTTAGCATGCACAGCTGCTAGTACTGTGGAAAACTTTGCCCTTCTTCCTTAGAGGAGAATTAATTTGTGTATCCTAAGGAATAAGGATTTTTTTTAAATTGCATCTCCTGGCCCTGCATGCCAGCCTTTACTGTGGCAGATGTACACTGTGGGTCCAGGCCCCTGCATAATTCATTTTTTATTTTAACAGCTGTTTTTTCAACTCATCTTTTTGCAAAACAAACAAAATCAGAATACAAAGATCCAACTAGATTCTTTTAAATTCAACTTCCCTCACGCAGTACAGTCAAACCTGCCTCTATTTGTGATATTTCATGGGAAATTGTGTCCTAAAACACATGAGAAATCAACATAGCATGCCCACCCTCTACCCTGTGACTCTCTCATGTGATGGTCATCTTTTTTGACTAATTGTGAGGCTTTTGCCTGCCACTACCGTTGTCATCACTGCCAGGAATGGAAACCATTGCAGACCCTTGGCCTGAGGTGTGAGGCCAAGGCTTCAGCCGTGGCTGCTCATGCAGCCATGACTCTGCTCACCTCCGGCTCGCCCAGCACTCCCAGTTTGCTGTGGTCAGGTGTTGGTGGGGACTCATGTTTCCTTAGCCAGGTCACCTGTTAAAATAGATGCTATCAGTGTGGGTTTGCATTTGTTAGGAACAGACTGAACAGCTCTTCCAACACACAGCATATCTGTGCAAAGTTGACTCTTCAAAAGGGCTTAAACTAAATTTGGGCTAGAAAAATGGGTTTAGTAAACTAAACCAGTTATTTGTGTTTGCTAAGAGGACCCTTGAACATCTACTGCTTATCAAATCATGTCCAAAGGGAAGCGGGGTGCTTGAAACAATGATGTATCCATGGTTGTGCAGTACGTGGCTTTATAGAATACCAAGTTGGATTTAAAATGAATTTATGCAAGTGTGAAAGTAGGGCCAACTTTGGAAAGCCCTCTCTGTTATGAAAATGCAATTAATCTGTAGTTGAATAAATATCACTGTTAGAAGGTATTTGAATATCAGATTGATTTAGTCTGAAAATAATTGAGAATGCACAGCTGAAGTCCATCAGAGATAGGAATGCAGATTATATTGGTTTGGGTTTGCGTGGCAAGGTTTGCCACATGGTTGGTCCACCATTTTGGGACAGCCCATGCAGTCACTTTGCAATTTTGAGGCAGGACATGCGGTCACTCCATGCTTTTGGATCAGGACATGCTGTCACTGCCATTTTGGGTCGGGACATTCAGTCGCTCCGCCATTTGGGGCAGGATGTGCAGTCGCTCCGCCATTTTGAGTCAGGACATTCGGTCACTCCGCCATTTTGGGTGAGGACATGCAGGCACTCTGCCATTTTGGGTGAGGACATGCAGTCACTCCGCCATTTTGGGTCAGGACATTCAGTCGCTCTGCCATTTTAGGTCAGGACATGTGGTCACTCCGCCATTTTGGGTGGGGACATGCGGTCACTCTGCTATTTTGGGTCAGGACATGCATTCAGCTGCTGCCATTTCAGTATGGCCCAGAGGCTGACTAAGGCTCAAGGGGTAGGTGATGGAGCAGAAGCTGTCCCACCTATGCAGAGCTTGCCCTGTTTCTCCCCTACCCCACTTCCCACCTGGTTGTATTGAGCCTGTCAGCCATTCCTCTAATCTCCTCGGGACGGCTCTGGGCTCTGTGAGGGCTCTGGGCTGTGTGAGTGTTGTGGTCACTGTGATGTCTCTGAGAGCTGTGAGGGATGTAAGGGATGTGAGAGCTTCTGGGGCCTGTGAGGGCTCAAGGGGGTGGGGGGTGGAGCAGTGGTTGTCCCATCTACACAGAGCTCACCCTGTTTGCCCCCATTACCCACTTCCGCCCTGGTTGTTTTGAGCCTGCCAACCTTTCTTCTGGTTTCCTACACAAATTAAATGTATTTTTTTTCCCCTAGTCTGCTTTACCTGTGACAGTGGTGGGTGAGTGATCTCTCCCCGTCCTTATCTTGACCCACAAGTCTTTTGTTGTATTTTTCTCTGTCCTGTCTAGCTGAGGAAGGGAACCATAGGGTGGGTTTGGGGGATACCTGGCACCCAGCCAGGGTCAACCCACCACAGATATTTAGCTGGCTTTTTGTGAAGTAGTTCTTGAAATATTGAGATTGAAATATTGTTGAACTGATTGTTCTTTCACCTGGAATACATTAAAACTGTGAGAAAGATTCATACACTTATTGGAGTTCAGAATTGGGCAAGCTTCTGTGAATACATTTTATATATTGTTGATATTTCTTCTTTATGCATTTAATTTCCCTTAATAAACACCCAAAGACAAGATAAAGAGCCAAATATTAGGTTGGACTCGATGATCTTAGAGGACTATTTCAACCTTAACGATTCCATGATTTCACCATGTTCCTTTGGTAGCTTCTCGTTAAAAAAAGCACATGTACTTTACTGACACTCATTTTCTTTCAGTGGCTTAGATGTTCTGCTTTTTAAAATGAACAGTTTTACGTTTCAGCAATAGATCTCTTGCCACTAATTCTAATTTATGAATTTACGAAAGCATATATTACATCTGTATTTTAACATTACTGCAGTGAATACTACCCAGTTTTTCCAAATGTACTTATTTAGACTATAAGGAACTGAATGATGATAAAATCCCTGTGCATGAATGTGGCATAGCCCAGGAATTTGTTATGCTTATTGCTCTCAGGAGTGTCTAATCAGGTAATGATGGCACCTAACTTTACTTTAGTCATGGTATCTCTCAAAAACACGGAGAAAAGCCAGGAATGGCAATTATCATTCATCTCCTCTCACTGCACCGCTCCCAGAATTCAAAGACACTTCTTTGATGGTTAGAAAGGAAAAAACAAAATTGATTATTTTAAACCTCTCTGCAAAAGCTATTGCTCCCTTTGCGGCCCTGTTTCAAGTGCAGTGTCAACTACAGGAGCAGTAACTCTGCAGGGAGTGTGGTGGTTTCATATGTAAATTTATGCAATGGTTTCTGCAAACCTGGCATGTGCTGTGCTCCTCAAACACACCACCAGCACTTCCTGCTACTTGATGTGACAAAGGGAAGAGAGATTCCCTCCGGTTTTACACAGCAAGAGGAAAACCTGCAGAGAGCATGTACACAAACAAGAGACCCATGATCCACAATTAGTTTTGAAAGTTAGTAAATCTGGAAATTCTCCTGCAACAAAGTTTTGCCATTTCTGTGGATTACTTTTGATGAAGCTCCTCCTTTGGAGGACACAAGGGTGTTTTTTTTGAGTCTCCGTGTGGTCCGAAAAGATAAAATTAATAACCTTGAAATAATATTGTTTTAGGATACTCTTCATCTTGATCAAAATCACCACTGAGAAAATAAGGATAAGACATAAAAAAATTCTGTCTTGATATCTTAATATTTTGAAGGCCCCCATACCTGTTTATTTATCAGCATAGGCATCTCATCCACACATTTTCCACTTCCCAATATATCTGCTTCTCCTCACTTTCTAATAGAAATAGACTTTTGGTCACTGATCATGATAAAGAGGCATCTCAGTGCCTCTACTCTCCTGAAATAAATTTCTCTTCCACTTGAAACCTCTCCTGGGGCCTGTCTGGTTGATCCCTGTGCTCTGTTTGGTTGTTTGCGTTAACAGCACTTACCCCTCAGTCAGCACTGCCCCATGTGTGTCTCCCTCCTTTGTGTTTCCCACCAGGACTTGCTGCACGCTTCCAAGGACCTGCAGGCAGTCCTCGTGTTACAGCTGACCCTGGTCAGGACCCAGCATGTGCAGCAGTAATTGATAAGAGTTTAATCTGAGACCATCATTTAGAGTGGCTAATTGGGATAAACACTACCTTTTTACAGCACTTCTGGTGGTCTCACGTTCTTTCACCTTCATTACAGTGGGTGATTCATCTGTCTGTGTTCTTTGCAGCAGCATCAAGTGAAAGAGGAAAGTGTTGACACAATCCTCCAGTATCTTTGTAAAGGCTGTTTTGAGTTACCATGTTCATTATGAACTGCAGCTGCTGGGGTGCCTGAAGGAAAAAGAGCCAGCAAGATTTGGAGCTGGGATAAGAATGATCCCTGCTTCCCCCAGGCATAAAACATGCATTATCCCAAGGTGTCTCCTTTGAGCTAGTGGGGTAGGTGCTGATACTGCCGTGTAAATGGGATTAAGAGAGAGCTTGGAACAGATTCTTCTTGTTTTGAATCTGCAATGTTTTTTCATAAGAGATACTGTTCTGTCTGTTTGTACAAATGCTCACAGAGCTGGATGGGAGGAGGAGGATGCTTTTGCCCAGAGCATACACGGTCAGTACACTGTCAAAACCTGCACACTGAACCATAGTATCAGAGGATTGCAACAGATTAGTCATCACAACGTTAGTCATTGTTGTACAGCAACAATAGCCACCGTTTTAGGGCAAGTGGTACCAGTTCTACTCATTGCAAAATCAGGAGCTGTTCATTGACAACTGCTAATACAGTTGGAGGACTCTTCTGTAGGAACCACCAGTGAAGCTCTGACATGATTCTTTCTGCATCAATATCTTGGATTCTCTTTGGCCCCAGAAGAGCTGGTGCCTCACCAGTTTGTTTCTGTTCAAAGCTGCAAAAAAATGCCCCTGGGAGTGAGGACCAGATCCCAGTTGCTTGAGCTCTGGGAGTTCAATTGCTTTGAAACATAAATGGTTCTTTGCAACTTTGATCACACTGCAAAAGTCGAAACTATAAAAGGACAAAGCTAGGAAGAAAGCAGATGGGAAAACACTGGCCTTGCCTGTTAATTACCCTTAATCACCCCTTTCCCCCACTCTTGATGAAAATAATTATTAAAAAAATAGACCACTGCACTTTCAAAGTGGTAATCAGTGTAGCTCTGTATTTTTGCCAGGCTAAGTAATTCCATGGCTTTCTAAGAAGATGCTATTTTCATTTGAAGCTGGGATGATTTAAGCATGATATTTCAAAAATGGGTGGTGATTGATTAGTCATTAGTCTAATAATGGACTGCATCTGCATTTTTCCTCCATCTTTATCATATCTTGCATAATTCATTTGGCTTAATTGGGCATTAAAATCTTTTTCCATGTAACCACCACAGCACATTCACCCGCCTCTGCTTGGATTCTCGTGGGATCCCTCTGCCCTTGTTCACTGCTGCTCAGAAAGCCCAATTCCGCCCTGTGGGACAGGGTGGCATAGGAATGGGACTCTGTCTGCCTTGCCTGTGTGCCCCCTGGTATTTTTTCTGAGTGTTGTTTGGTTTTTGCATTACAACAAGGCCTGAAGTAGTAACTCTTTCCAGGTTTCTGATTTGCTTCAGGCTGTAAATGTGGGAGGTAATGACTCCTCTTAAAAATACTCCCTATAACGCATATAAAATGGGGGTACAGTTAAGTGATATAGTATGTGTCCCACAAGGAGCACCTTAGAAATTCAGATTATTGGAGTCTCTCAGTTTGAGGCAGCTGAAGCTGTTCCTCATGTGGCCACTTTGTCTGCTGGCACTTAATGGTGAGGAGGTTCCACCAGCTTTGTGTACACAGAACAAACTCCTTTTACTGGGAACAAGACTGGTGAGACCAGTAACAAGCTCATCAGCCAGAGGTCAAACAGATTCCCAATAGTAATGGAAAGGGGAAATAATTATCAAGCTTCTTTCTATCTGGCAAGGGGCCTAGAGCTTGGGTCTGTTGCCACTGGGGTTGATGAAAATGTCAGTCTAGTCATTGAAAGAGTCCCTTAAAATACACTTCATATGGCTACAGCTGTTTTGAAAACAAAGGACTCACAAATCAGAACTTGTCATAATGAAAATTAGTTGCTGTTCACTCACTATTTTGCCTTTTTAAAAATATTTGCACAAGGTGATGAAACAACTACTGACCTGCCTTCAGAAATAAACTTTGAAGAGGATACTCCTGGGAGGAGTTTACTGCAGTCCAAATTAGATAAAGCAAATTGATGTGGTTCATGTATTATTGATCTTTCAGCAATAAATCCAGAGGGGTGTTTATAAGCAAGAGACATAATTATCCAGATTTTTATCCTTCTTGCTGGTGTGCAAAACAGCAATTTTCAGGGAATACATACCTAAGGCATACCTGGTGATTAGTCCCACTATTCATCATTATTAATATTCAGAAGAAAAAATGTATATTTAAAAAAAAAGGGAAGAAGGAAATGGATTTTAAAAACTTCCAGGAAATTATATAAATCTGTTAATTCCCGATGTTACAATTACTTGTTTTGTTTGCATGTGCCAGTTAAGACTGGGATTGTGATGTATATGGATCTGAGCATGCCCATTTTAATGGAAGATCTTCTGGAGTATGAAGATGTTCATTAAGTTGGCAGGAAGGTAAAGAGTGGAGGGTGGTGGAACTGTGAAGGCAATTAAAGAACTTGCAAAGTCCTTTAAGTAGAGCCTGGAACAGAGCCAGCAGTGAATGCAAACTAATTGAATCCTTGTATAAATTCTTTAATTACTTCAGTGTGCACACACAACACAGTACCGAGTTGATTCTATAGACTAGGCAGCAAGTCTGACCAGTTTTATGGAATCATTCTACAAGCTCTCTGATTAGAGGAGGTAATGGAGCCAGGCTGCAGCTGCAGCAAATGTAGTGTAAATGGAAATCAGTACAAAAGGAATCTGCTTTTGCTCATACTCTCCTTGCAGCTCATTGTCTCCTCCTTTTGCATGTAGGAAATCAGTCAAGCCCTTATGGTCCACCCTGCTGTTCAGTAAAATATGACATCAAAAAGAGTGTGGCAAGAAACAAGAACAAGAAAACCATGACCAAGGCAGAGGGCTCTTCCATGAATAACTAGAAGAATAACTAAGAGGGTTGAAAAAGCCAAAAAAGCTCATAGGAGAATTCAAAGTGATTCTGCCTTAAAGCTTTTGAAAATGGCCCATGGCCAGATGGAAATGAATTCATTTAACATATGACTTATCCTTTTCATTTTCTTTGAATGGCATGTAGCTCCAAATAATCTTTCAGCTTGGTTACATTCCTGGTTTTTTTCTTCCTAGTGAGAAGTTGTTATCCCACATCTCCAGCTCACTTGACTTAGATAAAGTATGGAATAGAGCTGGCATCAAGCGAAGAAGTGGTGAAGTGTAATAGCCAGCTCACTAACAAAATCATTATGGGATGTTTTTAGTGTAGCAGCTGCCTTGAGATCAGTAATAATTAATGCATTTAGTAATAAGCCTGTGGACAGAGTATGCTGAGGCTCATCAAATACCTGTCTGCACACGTTGAGATGTTGCCACCAAAACCCTGTTTCCTTACATCTGTTGGCAGGTGAGGTGTGCTGTCTTTTCACAGAAATCAGGCAAACTGTGCTGCTGGGTGTTGCATTTTACTCACAGTTTGTTTATACCAGGCATCCCAGAGGAAATTGTAAAAAGCCTGCAGACTTCTGACAGCAAGAGCTGATTAATCTGTGCCACTAAGATACTGTGTGAGCCCTTTGGAGCAGGCCCATCTCCTCTAGCTTGTTTACACAGTGCCTGTCACACTGGGATGGTGCTCCCAGGCCCAGGTTCTCCAGCACTGCTTCTGTTCCAACAGTACCTGCAAGGGCCAGGGGGTCATCCTTTCTGGTGAGGCCACAGATCTCCTTGTGAAAGAGAGCCTAAATTATCAGTTAGGATGGTCCAGTGTACCTGGAACCTACAAATGACTGGATTGTGGAAATTCCTGCAGGAGGGGAGGTTTGTTTACCTTAGGCATGTGTAGTAAAAATGGGAGAAAATAAACATGGCAGACAATAGGATGGCAGGATTGAAAGAGTATGGGGTATGGGTATTCTCTTATGGTGTGCCAGCTACTGTAGCAAGTTTAATTAATAGAAGGAAGGCCCTGTAATAAAAGTAAATCAGATTGTTTTCCTCATAATTATGCCACTAGTAACTATCCCCAGTTGGAGCCAGTGAGAAGGTCAGAGTCAGTGCTGCAGTTGCAGTCACTTTGGAGCAGGGACTGTCTCTGATCAATGTTTGCATAATATCTGTTCCAGGGAAGATTCTCAGGGCTGTTATGATCTATTAGCTGGACTGTGCTGTTACTTAAGAGAGAAATGTCATATTGAAAATCCATGGGCACAACTGTTGATGACAAAAGGAGTCACAGAGCACCCACTGGAGTGTCTTCTGTAACTACCCTGAGTAGATTATGTGCAGTCTTACCCGGGTGGGCTCTCCATTGATCTAGGTCAAAATTGCTGAGCTACCAACACTGTAATTAAGCAGCATTTATTGAACTGAAGTGCAGTGGATACATACAAAACAGGTTTGAAGACACATACAAGACAAGTTTGAAACCAAACCAAAACACACACCATCCCCCGTGAAGGTATTTGTTAAAATGCCTCTATGGATAGAAAAAAATCAGGAATAAATGCAAGAATATGTCCAAGACACATTAGAGGATATGAAATAATGGGTGTAAGGGTTACTAGTGATTTCCTTAGTGGACCATTGATGGTGACAGACGTAATCTTTGCAGAAGAAAGTGAAAAGAGAGGATGGGGAGGTGTGGAGAGCTGGTCCAGAAAATGAGTATTTACTCTGGGGAATGGAGGGATCTTTCTGCACACACACTCAGCTCCTCTTCCCTTTACTGGCAGGATAGGTCATGACCTAAGGAAAAGAGAGATCCCACTGGATCGTGCGTGTCCCAAGCTCCCAGTTTGGAATTACTGCTGTGTGCCATCTCTACTGACGCCTCTGTGCAGCTGAGATGGGCATCTTTAACCTCTCTGAAAGTCAGATAATTCCAAAATTCTGAAATTGGTGATCAGGTTTGCAGGAGTCACGTTATAAACATCAGCAATGGGTACATGCATAGTTAATCCAGACTCCATGCTATCTGGAAAGGGTGGGGAAGAGAAGGAAGAGCTTCAGGTGTTTAGCCCAGAAAACAGTATCCAGGGGGGATGTGAATGAGACACTAATTGTAATGCATCAGGGATAGGGAAGAAGGGAGGAGTTTTTCTGCAAAAACCCACTTGTATTTAACCTAAAGGATATAGATTGCATGTGAACAAGTACTTTTATACCCATTTTATATTTATGGGCTGAAAGCTTTATAAATGCAAGGACAGGCAGGTTCTAGATCAGCGGCACAAGGTGGATGGGAGAACTGCTGCTAATGTGGAATTTACTGCATTTATCACAGCAAGGGTAGGAAAATATTGCTAGTAAGAGTAAGGGACTGTGGGTAGTCTCTGGAAGCATTGCTTATAAGAGGAAAGCAGTAGATTTGACAACTCTTCCAGTTGCATATCCATGATGGTGCTTTTTTTTTCCTCTTGTTAAAAGTTTGCTCTCTTGAGATCCAGTTCAAACCATGCAACAATTTGGAGTGTAGTTGTTGTATTTTGGGGTTTTTTGTTGTTTGTTTCCCCAAGGGCATTCTTGACCTCATCCTTTGTATAGGCTGAACTTAATGGAAGCAGGCAGGTGAAAGGAGGGGGAATTAGATGGGTACAGCTGGTGAGATAGTTAAACAGAACTGTGATGCTCAGCACCACTACCTTGGCGTGGGGTGTAATTATAGTTACTGAGCTTTTTTTGCAAAACAGGAAGTGCTGAGAGCACACCTTGCAGGCTGCTGAATTCTCCAAGCAATGATTACTTTGTTTCTCATTGTTACCTCTGGATTAGTCTGTAACAAGCCAGAATGGAGTTTTGATATTTACATCTCCTCCAAATGAACCTAAAGATTTCATTATACTTAACACCAGGATAGTGTTTTGCAGACCATTACTTTCCACTTGAGAAGTCGATGGATATTTTAAGATCTTAAATCTTCTGTTTGCTAGAAAACTCCACATGTTTCTTGCAGGTATTATTTAGGTAAAAGATGTAAAAAATAGCTGAATAAAAAAAATAAATCACGGATGCAGTAATTGTCCCATATTTCACCTGATTCTCAGTTCCATACTGTTGTGATTCTCTTTCCAAACAATATCCTTTAATCTAATCTTACACTCTTGAAAAAATTGGAAAAGACATTGACTTTGATAACTGTGAGTGCACACCAGCTGAGCTGTTTTGGGGATGTTGAATCTTTATTTAGACGGTTAAAATGAAAAGTAAATGTTTCTAAGTGGGTAGCTGGGCATTCTTTCTGTTATGGTGGCAGGAATTAGCTAGTCAAAGTTGTGTTTGGGCATCCTTTACCCTACCTTCTTTGACTTTTGCATTTGTTCATATGCTACATATTCAAAATACATCTTTAAGGGGTTTTGGATGGTTGGTTTTTGTTTTAATTAATATTGAACAGAGACATGGGGAACATGGTCCTGCTGTCTTTCCTTGTGTAGTCCTTGTGTGCTTCTGGCTCCCTGGAATGATTGACCTGCCCTTACTGTGGCTATGGAATGTACAGGAGGGCAGGGCTGTCTGTTCTGCTCCCATCTTGTGCTTCACATGGAAAACACGAGTACACAAAGTTAAAACCACGGCTAAAGGGCCATTCCTGGGAGAAGAAAGGGAATCACAGGACATGTTCTTAGGGGACGCTGGTATCAGAATTCAAGATGACCTCTTTTCTCTTTTTTTACTTATAGTTTCTCCTGAACTGGTCTCTTCAGGACTCATGTTGTGGTTGTTGCTATTCAAGGCAACGGAGCTGAAAAGAGGCTGTGATAACCTCGTATATAATAACTTACATTTATTTCAGTACTCACAGCTGATGTGTCTGGCATCAGTGGGTGTCCAGCCCTGTGTTGTAGGCTTTCTTCTTGGCAGAAGTACAGAAGCAATGCCTTGATTTTGTTTCCATCGTTGACAGGGGGATACAATCGCTTCCTGTGACTCCTCCGGTGTGATGAAGCTCTGGGACATGCGGAAGTTGGTCCCTATTTTATCCATCGACGCAGGCCCACATCCCGCCAACCAGGTCGCCTTCGATCAGTCTGGTAGGATTCTAAAGCAGCCTTTTCTACCCAAGGGTTTATTTTGAAATCTCTCTCCTCCCTTTCTGGTTCTGAAGCCAGATAGCGTGTGTGAAGCAGCGTAGATGTGTTAATTTTAAGGAAGAATTGCCCGATTGTGCCAATGATCAATACATTTGTTTTCTGTGGACTAAGCAGCCAAATCGGACTCTGTTCATATAAAATGAAAATGTGCAATAACAAAAAGTACAATTAATTACAAAAATATAACCTAAAATACAGAACTGACCAACAGGGGTAAAAAGCTCAGTGAGATTACCTGTGTTCAAGTGATGTTTATTGTCCATTACTGTTTGTTCTTTTATTTGCTAATTCTGTCGTTGCATTTCATAACCAATCTTACTAAGTCCTCTGACAATTGCCTCAGAACTTCATTGTGTTGACAGGACTGCTTACTGGGCACAAAGAACTGAATTAACCAGTTATTTTTCATCATCAACTGTGTATTACCATGTCAGCAATATTGTGAGTGAGCATGCTTTTTCATTTGAAGAGGGGCTGTTCTAAAAACATTTTGTTTTAAAACCAGTATTAATCTTCCCTTCCAAAGCACAGACAAGCATTCATGTTGCAGCACAGAATTAGATCTTAGCTTAGGAAATCGTTTTGCTCAAAGGTAGTACAACATGATATGATATACTAAAATAATATATAATGTCAAATATATAGGTATATTGAAAAAAAGTATACATTTGCATTGTTATGTTCATAAAATATAAAGCTTTGAGAGATAATTAAGGAATCATTAAAGAAAAATAATAGTATGATATTTTGTCATAATGACCCACATACTGTGGAACACATGATGTCAATATATTGAGTCACTTGGCAGAAAACTTTGCCATCAAATTCTAGATTATTTGTATAGTGATTTCACAGATCTCTCTGCTGTATCATTAAATAAGGTATTTTCATTTCCAAGGGAGTAAAAATGCATTGACATTTAAACTGTCCATTTTTGGACAGTTTCCCAAAGACAAGTTTAACCACTATTGTATTTATGTGTGTAATTTGGAATGAGAGCTCATTTCTTGTTCAGGAGGATGTGAAGAAGTTTTACATTTTTGTTTCTGGAGTATAATGTTGGCTCATTCGCAAAGGAACCACATCCCTGAAAAACACATTTGCAATATTTCTGGCCAGATGGGAACTTTCCAATAGAAAGGTTATCGGCTTCAGGTAATCTGAATGGGCACTTTTTTCCGTCATTTGGATAAAATCCAAAATTTTCTCTGCAGGACTAAGCACACAACAGAGATATGAGATCGGGGTGGATGATGACAGAGAGGCAGAATGCAACAGGATGCAGTCCCAGCTATAAGGATAGGAAAATACCTGGCTAAGGCTCTTGCCGTAAGAGGGATTGTCCCTGTGTCACCTGAGCAGGGACAGAGGGTGAGCGACCCATACCAGGCACTGTCCATACACACAGACTGCTTTTTTTAGCTAACACCAGAGTTACCAGGCCAACTAAATCAAAGTGAACCTAAATCCTAAAATGGTCCTTGGTACATCAATTAGAGGTTGAATGATGCTTTTCTTCGACAGCAAAGCGCTGGGTAAAATGATCCAGCAGGTTCCTGCAGTGTTTGTCTAAACAGTCATTCATGGATTTGGTCAATCTAAACTCTTCTGTCAGTCATTTGGGTGGAGTTAACTAAAAAGCATGTCAAAATAAGTCAAACAGCCAGAATACTCCAGAAGTAAACGGTGATGGGAGAATATATCCCGTGTTTAACAGTCAGGGAGTGGGACATCTGCCTCATTCAGGACCTCTATCTGTGGAGCGGCTTGGGTGGATTTTCCTTATCAAAGCATGGCTGAATTTCCAGCTGTATCCCTCAGTCTCTCTGGGTGGTGTTACACCACCAGTGTAAAATACTTGAGCGCATTAATAGTCACAGACACAAATTGTTCAGCATCTTACAGGTGGATTTAATTACCAGATTAGAGAGCCATGGTTGAGCAGGTTTTTTCTTCTGCCCAATAATTATTTAAATGAGAGCTAATAATGATTGAAGGGGTTTATGAAAAGTTGGGCGGTATCAGCAAATGAGACTGAGGTTGGAGATAGTAAGGCCCCAACTAATGGAAGAATTTTGTTTGGTTTTCCTTTGTATTGTTTTCAAGTCATTATCGTTGCAAATGCAATGTAGACAAGCACATCTTACCTTTTGTTTTAACTGGTATTATCTTTGTCAGTATGACATGCACGGGATGGGAGGTGCTTCACGAGGAGCCAGTACCAAGGAGGAGTTTGTAATTTACTGGGATTCTCCTGATGGCATTACTGGGGATGGTACTTGCTGCCTTGACTGATCTGAGTGCTATTCATGGCACAGATGCCTGACCATAAAGCCATTTTCTTTCTTCTGAGTCATTTCACACTCAGAACTGAAATAAGTTAGTGAAAAAAGTTTCTGCTTCACTTGCACTCTGCCTTAGCTTTTCTTTAGCTCAGCTTAGAGGTGGACTTTTCCATATCCCATACTTGTGAATGAGGACAAATGAACTACATAATTAATTACCACTGCACTTCATGTGGATTTTCTGCTTTGCCTCAGTCTTTCTGAAACAAGCTGGTGGTATTTCAGTGAGAGGTGGTGATGGAGCTGCCTGGGACTCAGCCCACTGGGGTAATGCTTTTCACTGCAGTGCTTAATAACAGAAATTATTCTGGTATTATATACAAAGTACATGTCCTTTGAATTCTGTGTGCCGTGAATGGTCTCAGAGAGAGGACTGACAGTGGTTACTGTGCAAGATGACCCACAATGTAGCTAATTTTTAAACTGAATTCACTTTTGTTTTTTCATATGCAGTTTAACCAGTATCTCCATGTGCATACATTCTCGTGTAGCATTCATGAATCCCTTAAATGCCCTCTTATAATCACATTTTGTTTCCAGTTGCTGTTTTGAAAATGTAAATATGATTAATCACGACACAGCATTGCATATGTAGGACAAGCTGTAGAAGGTTCCATTTTATATGCTCTGATATATTTATTTATTATCACAGCACATTAAAACAAACCAACCAAACAAACCCCACTTCACAGCTACAATCCAAAAAGCAAGAGAGTTACAATAAGGCCAAGGGAAACCAAATAATATTTGGAAAAAGGTACTGCTTTATTTAAATAAATAAAATCTATTTATTTTAAGATCTAGAGGTACAGGGAGGTGTTATCATTTAACCTGCTTCCGTCCAGGCTGGGCCATGTTGCTCTCAGCAGGAATAAATAGCCTTACCATGCCTCTGACTATAGGGCTATAGGTAACTGTTTTATTCCAAGGAAGAGGATATTAAAAGAAAAATAAAAGTTGTAAATAAGTGTGAAAGTTGAGAAATGGCAGGATCAAGATTATTTTGTGATAAAAGTGGTTTATTTTAGGAGACGAATTCTGGGGATGCAGGAGACACATTGACAGTGAACAGATGGTAGCACTGTCAACCATGCTGGGGTCAGGGCAACTGTTCAGTGTTGCTATCTAAAAGAAAACCTAATTTGCTTTGATGTCACATGACACCACAGAGGGCCCTCACCACAAGACAGCCATCACTCCAGTGGGTGGCAGTTGTTTGCTGTTCCTCTGGAGCTGCTTTGGGTGCTAAATAGTGCTCTAAAGAATTTGTTTCTCCATATTACCCACCCTTTACTGAATACAGAATTATTGACAGGATTTTCTGGGATGCCATTGCTGAAGCATTTCCAATATCTGCACTTGCTATTACTGATAATATCAAAGCCACAAGTGATCCACACAGATGTCAGGAGGGATGGGGACATGGAGATTAATCCTCAAATGGTCAGAATTCCTGCTGATACTGAGTCAGCAGGTAAAATTCCAAAATCCCAGTTTTCAGATTCCTTATCTGGCAACAATTTGTGTGCTCAGAACAGAACTGGCAAACATAGTCCTTGCAAATTGATCATGCAGTGCCCACTCAATTTTCTCTTTGATGTCCTCAGTTTTTGTTGGTATACTGGCTGCAAAAACAAGATGATGTTGAGGTGGCAGAGCCAGGTGTCTGTCTTTTCTTCTTCTTCCCTTCACATTTTTGGTTAATTCACAGAATCATAGAATCAGCTGGGTTGGAAGGGACCTCCAAGATTGTCAACCCTTGATCCAACACCACGGTGGTTACCAGACCACGGCACTAAGTGCCACATCCAGTCTCATCTTAAAAACCTCCAGGGATGGAGAATCCACCACTTCCCTGGGCAGCCCATTCCAATGTCTGATTACCCTTTCTGTAAAGAATTTTGTCCTAGTATCTAACCTCCTGTGCCAAGAGTGACACACAGGACACGTTTCTGCCATGTTCAGCATGTGCAGAGCTGAATTTCCAGTGCCCTTTCTGTTCAAAGCCTTCTGGAGGCAAAAAGGGGGCTGGGGTGAGGGGGAATGTCAGTAAGTGGGAGCTTAAGTATTCAAGAAAAGAAAGGACCGGAAAAAGGCAGCTTCAAATATGAGATAAGTAACAACAACAAGACAAGGTGTTACCAATTCTGGAACTTTTTCAATGAAAGCACAGAACACTAACTTATATAATCTCATAGGAAATAACCTTAAGTTTTAAATAAACAAGCGATTGTTCAATAGTAACATATATAATCTTAGAGGAACTAATCTTTCATTTTAAATAAATCTGCAGTCAAACCTGTCAGTAGGCAACAAAAGGAGCACATGCTCAAAGGCTCCCTGTGGGACATGGCTCACACTGCTGTGCTTTCTCAGACAGCCCAAACAGGTGGAGTCTGAGACGTGAACAACTTTTTTGGCAGGGATTTGCAAAAGTCAGAGCCAGCCGACACAGGGTCAGAATATCAGGTTTTTAACAGCCCTTTCTGCTAAAACCGTGGCTGGGATCAGCCCCATTGCAAATGGCTGGTGCTGGGGGCATTCTGAGAGGACGCTGATTTTCTGTAAGGACGACCCAGCATTTCACATTACAAGCCAGAAACATCTGTTTGTCCTAGTTCTTTCCATAGAGGGAAGAGAGACCTTCATTTCCCTGAAGTTTTCTGAAATGGCTCTTGTCCCTCCCCTACAGCCTGAACTTACCTAGAAAGTATTATCTCCAAACTCCTCCTCTCTATTTCACTGTAGCCAGGCCAGTCTTTCTGAATGTCTTTCAAGAAATGTTCCTCCAGACTGGAGGAATTATCCTTTGGATTCAGGTTGGCTACCTACAGGCAAACCTTTTTTTGATACCTTAAATTGACACCATTTGAGTGGCACTGAGGAGATAAAGCTCCATCTTGGTAGGATGGGGAGTTTTCTAGGATGGAAGAAACTCTCCATTGCTGGGAAGCTGTACAGGGGGTTTTGAAATTGGTGGCTGAATTGGCAGGGGACACACTTGCACCTTTCAGATCCCAGGAGGTGACTGTCTCCACATATAAAGAGAACTGGAGTAAGACAAGATCTTTACTCTTTCCCACTTGTTTTGCAGTTTCTGAAGCTTGCTTTTTGTATTTGTCTCCCTCTTGATTACAGATAAAGTCATGCATGATGGGAGAAAAATCCTCTAGTACAGAATTTACCAGTAATCTTTTTAGAGGCATCTGATTTTGTCCACATAGAGCAATTATGTGCTGACATTAATGTGTGTGTTTTCTTTGTGACCCCCATTTCTGACTAAAAAGCTTTTTTCATTACAACACTTTATTGCTCTGTGTTCTTTAATCTCCAAGGCAGATTACTTGATAACATCAATTGATTCCTTAGGGTGCTTTTCCCCTTGTGGTTCAGTGCCCGTGTCCCTGCCTCAATTCTGACTATGTATGTGCTGTCACAGGCAATACAGTCTCGACTTGGGTAATTTTCACTTGATTGAAGTTATTGGCAATTAACACAAACTTCTGATCACTGATTCTGGGCTTTGACAAAAAAGAAAACATGAAGAATTAAACAACTGTTTAAGTAAATACTTTTTTTCCCCTTTCCCATTCTCTGCATAAGCCAAACCTCTCTCCTTCCCCCTTCCTAGTCTCTGCCTGCCCTGTTTTTGCTGCAGGCTGCACCCCATTATCCCCATTCCTTTGGTGCAGTACCGGGTGATGCGGGAGGTTGGGGTTGTGTGTGCAGGGCCTTCTGTGTGACACTCCTGCTCCCTCCCACTCATCCCCCCTGCTCCAGGCTCTCACTGCTTCCCTGAGGGTCGCCCTAGGCCACAGGTGTCTATCAGTGCATGGACATTAATTGGGGACTCTGTGTAAATTAATTGATTGTCAGTACATGAGCTGATGGGGCAGCCATGCCCGAGCTGGGGGCATTCCTGCACAAGGGAATTGGGTGCTCATGTACGAACCAACTGGATGCACTGGTTGGGCACTCGTGTAGCTGTAGTAAACTCTGTAAACTGATGCTCAGTATGCAAAGAGAACTTCATATATAGGTACACTGAAATAGATGTAATTCTTTGGATTTGTCCTGGCACTTGTTTTTTTACACAGAGCTCAGAAAACTCCCAGTTCTGGTTATTAGTCGGTTTAGACTTGCTACAGTGCTGTGACTCCTCCTAGCAGGGTGGCAAGGTGATCCAGCTGTGGGTTTGGAACACATCTTTCCAATTCCTTTGACACATTTGCTCTTTACATTGAGAACTGAGACTTATTTTGCTGTCCGCTTTGCTTCTCATTCAGGCTTTTCTCAAGTCTTCATAAAGAGTAAGCCACAATCTTATACATCACTTGTTCCTCTCTTTTCTCCCATCAGGAATTGCTTAATGTCTGTCCCATCAGAACCCTTTGATTTGCTATGGGTTCAGCACTCCAAGACCTGTGTGTTTTCACTGCATCCTTACACAACTTCTCCATATAAACTAAGGATTCACATGGTCTGTTCTTTTAAATATAATTGATCCACATTCTCAGAGATTTTGCTTAATGAGCACAAATGCAGCCACCTGCATATCTTAGTTTGCTATTTATTATTTGATGATCAGCACTTTCAGTTTATCTTCACTTTCTTCTTGGCTTCAGCTCGTCTCCAAGTGCTGTGTCAGTGCTGTGCATGTGAGCTGTGTGTGCCTCCTCTGTCCCTGCAGATACTGACCAAGCACCAGTCAGGAAAAAAACCCTCTTCTTCCTTCCTTCCAAAATGTGGTAGGGCTTAATATCAAAATTAGGCCTTTTGCTTTATACTGGCAAACTGAAAGCAGTCATGAGTCTCTATTTCTCTTTTGTCTTGTCCATCTCTCTCTCTCCCTTTCTCTTTAATCCAAACTGGAGTATCCCTTATAAAACTTTTCTTTGAAGTCCATGATATGTGTTTGGTCCATGTCTGAATGTGCATCCCTACTTTAAACTGATCTGAGGGAGATAAACTTTCAGGTCCACTCTTTGTTGAAGTGTTTTTTGGTTTGTTTTTTTTTTTTAATACAAGCAAAAGATTTTCAAAACTGATACCTCAGGTAGAGGAAATATAGGGCTGGTTCACCTCAGCCACACTGGCAAAAAGGTTTTGTCCTTTGCGCCTCAAAGCTGAAATCACTGCTTTGGCAGAGCTTTGCAATAAGCAAATGCTGTTGCCCCAACTGTATGCTCTTCAACACTGCACCAATATTGATGTTTTGTCCCCAGGGAGCCTGCCCAGCCTGTGTGTTTGAACTGATGAATCCATTAGCGGACTCCCTGGAGAGATTCAGGTGCGCTCTGAGTTGCTTTACACAACCCATGCCCTATTTTCCAGTCCTGATCACGCTGCTTAGCTTGGAAGTGAGATTGACAACACGGCCCTGTCGGCCTCCTTTCTCTGAGGAGTGCTTACAACATCTGTTGGCCATCCTTAATTGCTCCTGTGGTCAGCATGGGACTAAAAGGATGTGCTGGAAGACTGCATTACTCAACAGTAATTCCTTCTCTCGTAATTCTCCCTCCTTCCCTCGCTGCTGTTCTATGTAATTTTTTTCTCATTCTCAACATTTGTTTTCCTGACCATAAAAATTCTCTAATTTGGAGGCAGTGGGTAGATTGGAACGTACACGAATATGAGCTGATTGACAGATCATTTTGTCTGCTTGTTTCACAGGGACACGAAACTATCACACTCCTTATTTCTGACCGTGTCAGTTTGCCAAAGGGAAAAAGCTGGTAATGAATTTTCCCCCTTTGTTGATCAGGAGAAGAGCTGTGCTGTGCAGTGTTTCTGGTGTGTCATGACCATTTTTCAATACAAGGAAGCACCACAGTATTTAATACGCTAGAAGGGAAAGAAAAGGGATTCTGAAAATATGACTTTATTTTCAGTACACACATAATTTAAAATGTATGAAATATTTGTCATTTGGAAAGGAAAGGGAGGTGGCTTGGAACCCCCTTCTTTTACATTTTTTGCCCTAGTTGCAGATAGTTTTGTCTCTGGCTGTGTTTGCTGAGCTAATGAGGGTGGGGACTATGTACTACTGCAGGCAATTGCTTTGAGCGCTGAGCACTTTGAAGAGATTAGCCCCATTGATATTCCCTTCATCTTCGTTAGAGAGGAATGCTTCCTTCCCTGGAGTGCAAGGAGATGGACAGCTATTTAATAGAGCCAGCCTTTTTCAAGTAGATACTGTAGTCCTAAATATTCCCATCTCACTAGCCTGCATACACCCGGCATAAAAACAGTGTTCTGGAGGCCAGGGTTGTACCTCATTAGAGGAATATATTGACCTGGTCGGGGTTTTTTTGAGGACCCCAGGTTGACTGGATTATTATCTGACTGGTTAAATGTTATTCTTCAAGGAGAAGCAACAGTTTCAGCTGTTCAGGCAGTCAGCCAAAACATGGTGATGAGCAAATTGTTTGTTCCAAGAGTAAATGAAGGGAATGTCCACATGATTTTTGCCATCCTTGTATTAAACTAACAGAAGCTGAAAATTGGAGCTTTATGCATCCCAAGTGGGGCATAACTGATCAAAATTTTGATTCTCCGGCAGCTATCCACAAACTGAATTTAAATGGTTTGCAAGAAGTTGGCTTTTTTTCTAATATCATTTCAGCTAGGCACAAGTCTTAAAATAATAATGTATTCAACATCTCATCTCTAGCATTTACTGCTTTTGTAACTTTACCAGGTCCACGGGTTCTATTTTATATTTATTGTTTATATTAATTCCAGCTCACAAAATGCTGCAATTAGCAAATTCCAGCTTTGAATGTATTTACAAGGATAGAATGAGAACTCCTTTCTTTCACTCAGATTGCACAGCCCCATCCCAAGCCTGGCTTAGATACAAGAGCTTCATCTCCTGATTAACTTGTTCCTGCAGACAGTCAGAGAGTAAGGACCTCTGAAGGTCACCACAGCCTTTCTTCCGTGAAAGCTCCTCTTAAATATCGACAGCTCTCCGGGCCTTGTGTTCTGAGTACAGCATCTGTATTGTATGTGCAGAATGGATCAATACTGCATTCATCATCCATATCCCGAAATAAAAGAAAGGGATTTTTGAAATAAGTTAATGCTACTGATCTAGGATTTGTGTGTGCTTTGTGTGTGTTAAACGTGCGAGATGGAGTGACCGTGGCATTCTCTGCCAAGGACTGGGTAGGGCCGGGAATCTGCACGGGGACAGCGATTTGCGTCTCTGTCACTGTGGAAATGAGATGGATGTCCGTCAGTAATCAGGAGTCATTAGCTAGCTTGTAGCTTGGTGGAATGATCCAGACTTGAGTTGGGAGTGTAGAAAATATGCTTATGAAAGAAGAAATGGGGTAGTTTTGTTTAAGGGAAGCTAATACTTAGAGAGGAGACAGAGTCCATAGGGACTGGATGCTTTGGAGTGACTGCCTACGTATCTCAAGTACGTTGTTTCAAACTTAAGGATAATTTAGATAATTTGGGCAGTTTACCCACTGCTCTTTTCCCTTTCGAGAAGCAAAGTTCATATTTTGAATTGAAAGTAGGAAATGAAGTGTCAGACAGTTTCATATAACCCCCCCAATCTTTAAAACTATCCATAACCAGTATTTAGCTTTCCCCTTTTTGGAGGTAAAAACTGTGCCAGTCTATGTTGAATTTGAGTAACACACTTTCAGTAACTCAAAACTTATATTTTTAGCAAACTTGCTATTTTTCCAATATTCATTTTTTAAAGCAACTAAAGTCTAAAAGAAAATTATTCAACTCCAGATTACCTGTTTTGTGATTACCAAGAAAGTTTTGATTCTTTGAACAGCTCTTCCACTTGGTAAATGAAATATATTCATGAGCTAGTTCTTTTCAGAGCTTGGAAAGTGGCATCTCTTCTCAAGAAAGAGATCATCTTTGAATTAAAAGTATGCTGTCCTTAGCCCTTTTTTATTTTTATTTTATTGACAAATTGTCACAGGAGCTAAAATGCATAATCATCAATAACAAGTGATCCATGGGGCTATGCAAAATACATTGATTAACAATATAATCTCCATACAGATGTCCTAGGAGTGCTTGTTATTTTTTATGGACCAATCTAGGACTCCTGCTTGCATTTCAAGGGCCAGGGGGAAGAAGGTGAGAGAGACAAAGTTCAGGGCATCTCTGCAGTTCCCCCCTGCTGCTGCCAGTCAGGGCTGGCTGCACTGGTGGGTCATGTCCACGGAGAAGCAGCGTGTTGGCTGAGAGGGACAAATACTGCCAGCTGCTCCTACCGTGGGCTGTGCCAGCCCCTCTTTGTCAGGCCTGCATGGGCACAAAACAAACCCATTGGTTTGAATTGAACTGGGAGCCTGAGACAAAATCCCCATTGTCACAAAAGCCTGATTTAAATTTGTTTTTAGGGCTGCTCCACCACCAAGAAAATCCTGATATAGATGCCTTTGAGGCATTGAACTTATGCAGAACTATTCCTCAGAGAAAATTGGATGCAATTTTAGGATTAGATAAGTGACCTAGGAGAGAGAGAGTGCAAAACTTGCATATCCAGTTTGTCCAGATGGATATTCACTAGGAAACCTTCAAACTGCTCATAAATATTGCCTGTCCTTTTGTAAAGGCTCCCACCAGCAAGCCCATGGTCATTTCCTGGGCAGAAAGACACTGTTTGTACTGACACTTTTGGGCAATTAAATAAAGTGTTTGAATTCCCTTTCTCTTTCTGTGGCAAAATACTATACATGATGATGAATGGGAAAATAAGCAAGGAAAGAAATTCTGTAAACAGCCTCCGAAGCCTGACTTGGATATTTGAGCTGTTTGTTTGGTTTGGGGTTTTTTTCCTGTGGAATGAACTTTCTTTACTTCTTTGCCTGTCTTTTAATTTGTGAAAATATCTTTTATGTAGAGCTGGTACCTCTCTGAGTATCCTGTGCTCTTGGGGAGTAGGGTAAAATCTACCTATTTTCAGAGTCTACTTACTTTTAGTCTTTCCTCTCTAAACTGAGTGAAAAAAAAAGGAAATATCTTTTTTTTTCCTCTTCTAGAATAAAGCCAAAGAGGGTGGCAATGACAGAGAGTTCTTTAATGTTGGGTCATATCAAGCATCATTCCCCCTTCAGCATTTTATATCATAAATGAATATGTGTGCAGTACCTCAGGAACCTGCCAGGAAACACAGCAGAGCAGAACTGCAGTGCTTTGGGTCATAGCAAAGGTCTCTTGTGCCAGACCCACTCCTGGCACTGGGCAGATGATGCTTAGGGAAAACACTGGTTTCCCTGCTGCTCTCCTCCAGTGCCCTCTGGACTGGGGGCTCCCAGAGCTGGGGATCTCATGCACTTTGGTGTTCATGGATCTGTTAAACTTCCCTAATCTTTTGGTTCGAAACTTCTTTATATTTCCAACAGATCCCATAGCTATGATGAATTACTTCCCTGCCTTTGCTTTAAATCTCTTAGTGATACATTCTGATTCTCATACTGTGGGAATTAGTGAATAATTGTTCCTTGTTCAGCCTCTCCATGCTGGCACATCTTCCCCTGCTCTCTTTCCACAGCTGAATTGTCTGTGTCTGTTCAGTCTCCTGGATGCATAAGCTATTCCTCACCTTTTTTCGTTTGTTACCCTTCCGTAAGTCTTATTTTGGCTGCGTGCTTTTGGAAACAGAGAAGAGGGACAAGTCCTCTATGATGTATTTAACGTGTGCTTAAATCATGGTTTCAAAAGGAGGCCCCTTGGACCATGTTAAGCAGTAGGTCTTGTACTTCAGTAATTATTTCAGTTAATTTCATATTTAATGTTTTCTAAAACTCCTATTTGAATACTCTCTGAATCTGCCAAGTATTTAATCACCTTAGTCCAAGATTTTGGACTTCTATTCCCTTTTAAAAAGCAATGCAGCCTGTCCAGGGCATGTTTCGATAGTTACAAAAGCTCAGCTCTCTGCTGACACCCAGTTCTGGTGGCTCGTGGGATTGCAGCTGCTCAGGTATGGTTGGAATAATGCGCAGGTGGCTTTGGAATCCATCACAGAGAAGAGGGATTTAGGCTATTGGTATATGGGGCACCTGGCTTTCTTTGAGAGACCTCATCTTTAAAAGAATAGATGACCCTTCCTAGTAAAGGAATGAGTCAGCAGTTCCTTCAACCAAAGATGTACATCTACTTAATAGAAGGTATTTTGTTGCTCAGCTAGATGTGCATCTGAAGTTGGATGGTAACATTAAAGTTGGATGATAAGATCAGGAATTAAATTGTTAAAGCCGTCCTTGGAGTGCAAGGTTCACTGAATTTGAGAATTTCATTGTGCATTCCATAAAAAAAGTGGAACTTAAAGCATAGTCTGTTAAATTCATTGCCTTCCCTGGCTTCCTTGCCAGAACTGTAGTAGTAGTAGTTGGTAACAGCCTTTTATTCAGGTTCATTCCTTTCTGTAGTCTGTTCCAGACTACAGCCACAGCTGTCTGCTTAAAACTCTAATATACAAATATGTGTATGTGGCTAAACAGGTCTTTCCTTACATCACTGGAATTAGCCTTCTTCACTAGGGTCCAGTATTTGAGGGGGTTTTATTTTCTGTTGTGTATTATTTTTCCTTCAGTTCCATACAGTAGCCAGTCAGCCTGAATGGCACTGGGAACATCTCTGATAGTATAATTGGCTTTTATAACAGTGACTGTAATTAATGATTAGTATTTTAGCTGTGCTTGCAAGCTAAGTTTAGATACTGGCAAAATAGGGAGTCATTGGCTGATGGACCAGCAAAATAATGGGCTCCATTTAGGCAGCTGAACCCTCTGAGTCAGACCCCAGGGAGGGCAGGTCTGTGCCTGTGCTGGCTTCGCTCAGCACTGTGGCTGAGAGGGTTCCTCCACCTTCTTCCCTGAGCAGCTGCAATTGCCAGGAGTGAGTGAACAACCTGCCTTTAGAAACTCATGGCCTTCCCCTTCCAGCTCCTGCTTCTGAGTGTTTGAATGTGGGACTGCTGAGCCTCATGATGCAGGTATTGTGATTGACGGTAATTTTATTTATTAATTAACACATTTGTTATAGGACATGTTTGTATAAGTTAGTAGACAGCTCTGATGCTTGATAGGGTATTGCAGGCATAGTAAACACAAAATTGGGGAAAACGAGGTTACTGAGTACAATGAACAGTTCTTCCCTGGCATCAGAGCAAAGCATAGGGAAAGGAAACAGGAAAGGAAATCAAGAAGAAGAACCAGCCCCACAGAAATTATTAAACATCACCTCATTCAGAACCCCTCAGCTAAAGAAAAAAAGATGCTCTGCTGAAATACCACCCAAAGTCTTACCTGGTAGACATAGATCTGATGTTTGGAGAGAAGACTGACATTGTTTGCTGGGCAGTGTTGAGCGTCCCCATGGCGTCACGTACCTTGTACAGCAGGTTCTCTGTGGCAAGCTAGGACTTAGTGGGCCAGGGTAGGGGATATCTTGAGTCTTGGTGTTGGCCCTTTCAAGGGAAGAGAAGTCTGAGCCTCCAATGTCTGCAGATGTTTTCTTCTTGGCTTTTGTCTTACTTGATACCACATGCTCTGGGTGGCTGTTGCTGTAATCCCCCTGAGCCAGCCTCTGTCTAGCAGGCACCATACATTCTGTGCAGGGCATTTTCTGTGACATCATAGGGGACCCAGCTGAGCAGGTACATCCTGAGTGCTGTAGCAGGCTGCTCTGGCTGTTAGTGGTTCATTAGGTCAGACATCCCAGCTCTGGGGTGGTTTTCAAACACAGCTTCACTGAGAGTCCTAGTTTCACTCTCAGCTGCATGTGCTGCTGGCCTGAGGGCTCCTGGGGCTGCCCATTCAAACTCTTACACTAACCAGGCACTCTGGTACATATTTTATAACAATTCCTTGTCATTCCTTTCTCATTTGTTTTCTGGTGTTCCTTTCCTTTTACTGCTATAAAAGCTCTTCTGTTCTTACATTTGATGTTCACTTCTGTGATTTGTCCTGATGTTCTCTGCAATTATTGTTTGAGTAGTACTGAGGGGAATGTCTGAATAATTTGGTGGAATGGATCCAAAATGACACAGACTGGGTTGCTCAAGAGATGAGAGCACAATCACACCCATTAGCATAGATCTGACCTTCACCTTAAGTACAAATACGTGCAGATTGCAGTCCTTTGGCTCTTCTGCAGTTTTGCTCTTAACATACATATTCACAGTCTGTTTGGGCTTTTTGGAAGCATATGCTAAAGGCTGCATGAGGAGATTTAACTTCCAGGAATTACCCCATTATATGTGAAGCTGTTTTTTGTGTAAAGGTGTGGCAGAGTGACCATTAGGATCCTGCCATTGTGAAATGGTAGATGCTGTGATCCTGGTCACATTACTAATGTGGCTCTGTCACTTGTGCTGTGAGCACCATGTGTGCCTGAATTTGAAGTGGCCTGCACTGGGCCTCTCTGTAGAGTTACCTCACTTGTTCTTCTCTTATAATTCATGGAGGAGAGGTGAGAACTGCACCCCATTACAGTGTGGCCATCTTCATGGAAACACAATGCCTGTTGGTACATCCTCTCCAGAACAGACACACCTAAAATCACAGAATCACAGAATGGTTTGGGTTGGAAGGAAACTTAAAGAACATCTCGTTCCATCCCCCTGCCATGGGCAGGGACACCTTCCACTAGCCCAGGTTGCTCCAAGCCCCATCCAGCCTGGCCTTGAACACTTCCAGGGATGGGGCAGCTGCAGGTTCTCTGGGCAACCTGTGCCAGGGCCTCACCACCCTCACAGGGAAGAATTTCTTCCTAATACCTCATCTAAACCTACAGCCTTTCAGTTTGTACCCATTACTCCTTATCCTATCAGTACAGTTCCTGTTGAAGAGTCTGTTTCCAGCTTCCACATAGTTCTCTTCAGGTACTGGAAGGCTGCTGTTAGACCTTCATGCAGCCTTCTCTTTCCCAGGCTGAACAGCCCCAGCTCTCTCAGCCTGTCCTCATAGGGGAGGTGCTCTAGTCTAGAATTCAAGCATTTCATGTCTTCAGTTGTCCTAGCCCAAACAAAAGTAAAAACCCCTTTATATGCTCAGTGATTTAAAAGCAGCAAACACACCTCAGCCCGTCTACTGCCACACACATAATCAGTTTGGATATTTCCAAGCAAAACAAATACTTCCAAAGGAGCTATTGTGAACAGATGGACTAACATTCATAAAATAGGCAGTTCCCTCTTTAAGTGATTTGTTGGAATAAAAGGTATTGTTTCCACTGAGATTTAAACAACAGTTTGCTTAAATTATTTTTATATTTGCCCATTATATTGTGAGCATATGAAATGGGCAAAATGTTAAGAATAATTAAGCAGAGTGGTCCTGAATACCCTGGTGAGTCTGAAAAATCATATATAACAGTAAGCAGCTATCTGTGGAGCTGCCAATTCTACTTATATAAGCCCATCTGTTTACATCTACACCTGTTCCCTGAAGAAGAATACATCTTGTGTGAAGAATTCCCACCAGATCCCTCAGACATTTTATCATTCAAGAATGTTCTTCCTGTTTGTTCTCTCTCTTTCCCTTATAAGAAACTGTACAATTAATGTTTTCAGTGCGGTCTCTTAGAACATTTGCAAGACAAATGCTGGACTTAGCATATAAAATTAAATTAGTTTGTTCTCTTCTGATTCTGTAATGAATACAAATTGTTGCAAGCCATTTGCATATACCTTTGACTCACAGTGGCTCATAGTCTTGTCTCCTGTTTCTCTCTCCCCTCCTACATCCTCATTTGGAATCCCTCAGACCATCTCTTGTTAAACCTAAGGTATAGGTTATTTTATGTCTAACTGATCATGTGGGAAAGGATGTTTGCTGTTTACAGTATGTCAACTTCTTTTATTATAAAACTTATTTTTAAAAGAGAGAAAGAGATTCAGGAGCCACAATCTTTGTGTTTCCCTGTGTCCCCCAGTCCTTGGAGTTCTGCAAATGTACAGCTAATGTTTTGCTGCTGAGAAACAGCAGATATACATTCCCTGGTGTAGGTTTCATCCTCAGAACTGCTTCAACAACAAAATTACCTGAATAACATCAGATACAAGCATATGGACTTTTTCTGATCTTTTTATTAAATCCTAGTATCAAGGTGGATTTATCCACTCTCAAAGATAAGACGGGGGGAGGCCAGCTTTTGAAGATCATTTGCATTTCTTTCATTTGGTGGCCTAATCTTCTTCCTACTCTATTGAACTTCTGTAAATTGTTTTAGAAATATTAGAACAAAAAAATATCTCTAAAGGTTTCTAACTTCTAATTTTCAAAGTGTAAATTCTTTACATAAACTTTAGTGGCACAGCAAATACAAAATAAAATGAGGTCAAGTCAAAAAAGGAACAAATTCAATTAGCCCCTTCAAAGAAATATGAACTTGATTTCAGGTTTTGAATTACAGATTTAGAATATGGGTGGATTTTTTTTTTTCTTGTCAGCTTCTGCAGAACTGAAATACATGAATTCATGATATATATGTCATTCAGAGAGTGCAGCAGCCTTTCCCAGCACAAACACATTATACTCCCCATTATACTTCCATTACATTGTACTGGCCTAGCAGAGACTTGCCATGAACTTTTACCTTTCTTTTACCTACCTTTTACCCTTCTCTTTGCTGTAAACAGTGGCTAGCTGTGTTTTAGGTAAGTAAATTATTTCATGGTAACCTATTGGTGGCCTTAGATGCCAAGTGACAGAAATAGGAAGGGAAGTGCCCTCTTGACAGGGAGTGGGTAAAGGCAGGTTCCAGATCCATCTCTTTGTAAGTGCCGGGGTAGGACGTAGTGTGCGAAGGATTATAGGTTATAGACATTCATCTCTTTACTCAGGGGCTGTATTAGGGGCTCTTGCCTGCAGTGGGGACAGCAGACCCTGGCCAATGTGGGTTAATGTTTGATTTCCTTACACTGCCAGCAGCACGCTGAAGGGGTTTTGTTGGTGCTTGATTCTCCTGACTGCACTGGTGCACCTTTTCATGGAGACCTTCTTGGTTACGCATCAAGTGGGCTGTGTATTATTGCTGTTGCATATGGAAGGGGTAGCTGGGAGTGTGCAGGTGCCCTCTGAATCACAGGGAGAAGTGGATTTAGAAAAATGAGCAGCATACAGCCTACCCTGGGCTTTTGTCCTCAGTAACCCCTGAGAACTGATTTCCATCTGCCTGTGCTGGAGTTAGCACAGTGAAAGGAGCTGCTCTTGGAGCTGTTCTTTGACTAATATTTTCTTACTGTGTTGCCTTTTTCTTTAGTGTTTCTCATAAACAGCACTCACCTCTTTGCATTTTTTTTATTGTAACAGTGTATTTTCTCTAGGTAGATCTTGAACGTCAAGGTTAGTTTGGACATCAGGAAGAATTTCTTCACTGAAAGGATGGTCAGGCATTGGAATGTGCTGCCTAGGGAGGAGGTGGAGTCCCCATCCCTGAAGGTGTTCAGGAAATGATTGGATGTGGCACTTAGTGCTCTGGACTAGTTGACAAGGTGGTAGTTGGTCAGAAGTTGGAGTCGGTGATCTTGGAGGTCTTTTCCGACCTTGATGATTGTGTGATTCTGTGATTTTAAGTAAATTTCTCTGTCTCCCTTCAGTAATCTGGCTATAGTATTCTTCAGCTGTTTATCTGTACCAAAATACTTTCCCCAACCCATCCAGTGATTCCAGCAGTCCAAAGTGGGGATTAAAGGAGAGGTTTATATTTAAGAATAGATCACAGCTAAAGAAATTTAGAGTATTATGGGATTCTCTGTCAAGGCCTTTGAAGATATTGTCTAAAACACTTTTTAACTGCTTGGCTCTATCAGCTCTGGGGGAGTTATCGTCTCTATTTCCAAACAGTTAGCAGATAAAGCCTTAAAGGCTTGGAGCAATCCCAGTTGTGCGGTGAGTCAATTTATGGGGAAAATATCTCTTGAATCAGTAGTTAAAGCTTTATTACAGATGGCTCAGATATTGGGCTTGATTTATTCTTTGTATCTTCTGTAGTGACATGAGTGAATTGTCTACAGAAAGGCCACATCATACTTATTACAGAGTAAAGGGCAAATTGGAAAGGTAGTTGCTTCTTTATGGGCCCAATTGGAGCAGAGCAGAGAATGCAGAAATAAAACAAGATTCTTTTTAGGTTGTTGCAGCAAGTTATCAACATACTTGTTTATCATTAGGATGTGCTTGAAGATAGTTTACATAAATGTCCTTATACATAGCAAAGGAAGTTGTTTCACCTGATGATAGTATTTGATTTTATTTGATGTCACCCTAAAACTATCAAGCATTAATTTAAATCAAACATGCATTTAAATCATGCAAGGCAAGGAGAAGGAAGATCTTAAGGATTTTAATTTGGTTATATCTTACCAAATTTACTTACAACTGAAAATTCTTTTGGAAACAGAAAACCTTTGTTTTACTTTGAGACAATGAATATTTGCACTAGATATATACCTCAAGAAAAAAAAATATTTTGAAAAATTTCTTAAAATCACATATAAAAAAAATTCCTACAGCCATCGTCATTTTTTCACACTTCTGTGAGGAGAATGCATGGCAGTCGATGCAGAATTCTTCTGAAAACACATACCTTATTTTAAATTAAAATGAATAATGCACTGGGATTACAAGTGGGCTGCAGAGTTTTATTTCTGATTTTATTTTCATGGTCCATGTAATACAGGCAATAATTTAGAATTGTATTTTTGAAGGACAGTCTTGATTTCAAAGTTTTAGGTAACAGTGTAATATTCATGAAAGAACCCATAACTGAGGAAGTTCTCATTGTTCATACTTTACTTGTTAGAAATTAGATGAAATTTGTGAAATATCATTGAACTAGAACTGGTTAAAATATTTCTCTTATGCAAACATGGCATAAATGAGAAGTATTGCAGAAATGATTTCTCCAGGTCTTTTCCAGTTTCTTTTGAATTTTGATAGTTCTCTTGACGTTTGGGTTGCTAAGCTGGGGATCCTTGGATCAAACCCTTTCTCTATCTTGGCCTTTTAAAAATATCTGTGCTTTTAAGTTGGTAATATCAGATGTTGCAAAGGAAGGTACTAAAAAAGCCCACTGGATGATTATGGCAGGATCTACCAAGAAGATGAACCCATCTTCTTGGATTGACTCATGAGCTGGCTCATGAAGGTATGTAAGTGATGTAATTTTTTAACCTGTTGTATTTTTAGAAAGAAATAAAATGTTTGAATGTCATAATGCAAGATTAATGCCCATATCAGTTAATAGAATAAATGCCATGCTGTTATTCATGGTTTGTTAAGGATAAAAATCATTGACAGTGTAAGCATAAAATAGACACGAATAATGGCAGAAAGTGTTAGGCTCTAACTTTGAAAATATCCAGCCATTATGCAACTTAAATTAACAATCTCAACTTACCCATACATTTACATATTAATGGTCCTAAGTGGTAATTGTAATTGTCTCTCATCATTGCTTCCTTTGACCCTCATTTTTCAAATAAGAAATATGAAATTCCATTAAGTAACATTAATAGTAGAAAATTAATTTAAGGCAATATATCATCAATTAGCAAGCTCTTAACACATCTCACTGTTTTCACCTGATGCTTACTTGAAGAAAAAAAAAGTTAATTATTTTATGTATGTCTGAATCCAAGGATATAATTTCATGCACGTATGATAAAGATGAGGAATAAAGTATATTAGATTTCCTGGCCTTGATTTATTAGAGCATCCAGATTCATGTTGACTTCTCTAGACTATTCACGTGTGGCTGATCAGGGGCACAGAGCCCCTCAACACACACAGTCAAGGCCAGTGCCAGCATGTTTGGACTGGGAAAGGCTACACTTCTGACAGTTAGCTTTATGCCTGGGTAGTTTGGGTTTCTTAATGCAACTAAACGTTCTCACAAGTAAGCCAGAACTCCCTTCAGGTAATTAATGCATCTAGTTTGTCTGTGCACCTTACCTTACAGAAGGACTCTCCTGATTCATCCTCCTTCGCAGGGAATGACACACCCACGGCTGTTGTGCGTGATAGATCAAGATTAGGAAGCAGCATTTGCATCTGGCCAATAGGTCTTTAGTCATCAAACTGACAAATGAAGCTAATGTAGAATAATAATGTGTGAAGTCGCTTCCAAGTACTGAAGACTAAAATACATTTACACAGAATGGTGCTCCCATAAGGAAAAAAAATTACAAAAGCCATTAAAAACCAAATGCCTCGTATTCGTCATGTCAGCGAGGCAATCATCATCTGTTACAGGACGTTTATGATTTTTGGACTGCAAATGTTACTGTTGTCCATAAAAGCGAGAATTATTTTTGTTATTTCTGTAAAGGCCAGCCATGCAAATAATGTCTTCTTTTTCTTTTATCTCTTTTTCAAAGGCCATGAATATTAGTGTTCTTTGAAAAGCATTTCCATTGTAAGAATTGTCTACTCATAGAAATCCAGAATGGTTTGGGTTGGAAGGGACTTAAAGAGCATCCAGTTCCAACCCCCTGCCTTGGGCAGGGACACCTTCCACTAGCCCAGGTTGCTCCAGGCCTCATCCAACCTGGCCTTGAAAACTTCCAGGGATGGGGAATCCACAGCTTCTCTGGGCAACCTGTGCCAGAGCCTCACCACTGTCACAAGGAAGAATTACTTCCTGATATCCAATCTAAACCTACTCATTATGTTACCAAGTGTGGAACATATCGTAAGAACAATTTAAAGAAAACAGGTATGATTTTCCTCCCTTTTTATATGAATTTCCCGGGTTATCTGTGTAAATGTCAGACTGGGGGTCTGTTTGGTTCTGTGGGGTGTGTGGTTGATAGACTAGTAAGTGTAACGTGGAAATATTTTTGACAGGAGCTTTAAATCTTCATGTTTGTACATTTTAAAGATGAGTTACGCATGAGAACAGTTTGAGAGCTGGCGTCAGTAACAGGCTAACTTGGTAGAGTTTCAAGGTGTAATTAATAAATTTCTGTGTGAGAATGAGCTTCTCCTCAGCCTGAGTGCTGTCTGAGAGCTGAGGAGGCCACGCTCTCCTGCACTGCAGTGTGTGAAAGCCCATCTGCCGCTCCATAAACGTTGTCCTTGTGGGCTAGGAAGTTTCTCAGTTCTGTTTGTGGGAGGATTTTGGTTTTCCTCTGCTGGACGAGAATTAATTCAGATTCCATTGTCCTTTGAAAGATTGCAGACTCCTGTTTATCAGTAAGATTTAAACTGACCATAATCAACAGATTGATTGGTGAAAAGAATGTCAGGTGGCAAGATTAATTCAACATAATGAGCTGGTGTACGGCTGCTACCACCGTGAATGATGGCAACGTGCAGGGAATGGGTGAAAGGGAGCAAAGACTCCGTGATTTTGGAGCATGTAACATCTACAAAATTACTGGATAGAAAGTTGATGAAGATTGGAGGCAGACTAAGGACGTTTGCTACCAGCTTTTATCTTTCCATGCAGATCTAGCAGCCAAAATGAATTACAGTTAGCCACTGGAATAGCTCTGGGATACATGAGCAGCAGAAGAATGGTGTGACTGTCAGCACAAGGCTCTGCAACATTATTCAGAGCAACTTAGAGGCAATTAACCTGACTTCCCTCAGCTGAGTTTTCAGGAAGGAAGTAAATAGCACAACTACAGAATGAGAGTTTCTGATTGTTTTTCATATATTCCCTATTCACTGTAGAAAGTATTTGCACAACAAAGATAGCTGTAAAACATTAAATTAGGCAAATAGGCCTTAGACATGGGGGGAAATGAAAAGTAAATTTAGTCTACAGAGTACATTTGGAATTTATTTTCCTAATTTAAAGTGGTTTAATGGTTAGGATCAATAGTTAAATTTTTTGTAGGTTAGCTAGCTCAGTCCTTATAACTAACATTCTTTCAAAGTACAGAACTTTTCTTCATTCAGGTGTGAAGTGTGCTCTGAGCAGGACAAAGCTGAGGACTGTGAGCCAGCTCTGGGGGTGTAAAGCTGAGAGAGGCTTCTTCATTATCCACACTCCAGCTGACTGCTTTTGCCCATGGTCCTGGCTCCAGTGGCCAGGCTGGCACAAGTGCAGGTTAAGGGTTAGTGACATGAGCCTTCAGGAATCAATTCCCCACAGCGCTGTCCTTTCCGTGTGTCCGTGTGTCCGTGTGCAGCCGTGGCCAGGGCAGCACAGGGAATCAAACACACGGTGCCGTGGTTTTGCAGGAGAGAGGTGGCGAGTGGGTCACGTGCCTGTGCAAAATTGCCATTGCTTGAGACACTGCCAGGCAGAAGTGTTCAGACAAGGTGGGGTGGGACCTGCTCTCCCTGCCTGATTCAGGGGATGTGTGTACTCTGGTGATGAACTGGTTCATCCACATAAAACCCAGTGAAGAATCTCGTATAACAGTGATATATCCGTGCAGTGCTTTTGTCCTCTGTCCTCTGCTCTGTCCTCTGTGTTGCTCATTCGTGTCCTTGGCAGGTGCTCCTGGTCACAGTCCCTTATGTGGATCCTCTTGAATGCTGCCTTTGGGGGATGCTGTTTCTTTAGCAAGGGAGCAGCAGGTGCCTCTGTGTCAGACAGGTGAGAAACAGGTAGAGCTGCTGCTCTTTCTCTACATGGAGTGAGCAAAAGCAGGGTCTGGGAAAAAGGGGAGAGAGGAAGCTGAAGATTTTGGAAAGCAAATAGGGACCAGCACGGAATCGACAGAATCAGTAAAAAGAATTGGGCAAAGACATTTGTGTGGGGGGACGTGGCAGTATGTATTGACTTACAGAGAAGCAAAGTAATATAGGGTCTGAAATGGATTGTTTTAGGAAAGGGAACATATTGATTGTGGGGGAGTAGGTAATTGATGCTGGAAGCAGGGAATTTGCATGTACAGCCATAGCATGCCAAAATAAAGCGTGTTCGTGGGCAACAGCAGACATTTTGAATATGCAAATGTGAGTTTGCATATACATGTGCAAGTGCTGTGCATGCAGTAAATCTCTGAGTAAATTTTGCAGGTTCATTTTGTGTCTCTGCTAATAGAAAACTATGTTGAGCAGAGCTTGGCTGAGGAGAGAGCAGTGAGGGGGATCCTTATGGGGCTGAAAACGAGGAACACACTGTAATTATGGTAAAGCCAAGCATTACAAGCAGGAAATACAAAGATATGTTTACTATTAAAAGAGACCCAGGCATGTTAATTTATGGAAATTAGCAGTTTAAGGCATTTAAAAAAGTATGTACTGACATAAAATTCTGCTGTAAAATTAGGATTAAGACATTTTCCTGTTTGTGGCTCCAAATTAGTTGAATTTTTAAAGGTGTTTTTTCTCCATGTGGTGCCACTTCAGTGAAGGAAACAAGATGCTCAGGATGCCTGTGGAGCATTAGAGTGGCACATTAGAGGGGTTGGGTGAGGAACTCGGTCTCTGTGTTCTTAATGGCTTACTTTGCTCATGATTTGAGGGCTGACCATTCTTTATGCTATTTCTCTCTTTTGATATATTTCATTATTTTATCAATGTTTGGTTGCAAAACACTCAATACAATATGTTTAAGAATATGAATTAAGAGATCCAGAACTGAGAACAGAACTTTTGGAGCGGAACTCCCTCACTATTTTCTCCTTTCATTTGCTTAAGAAGAATAATTCCAATTTTCAGTTGAAATACTTAGTTTTGGATTGGGTAATCCTCAATCCTCTACATAGTTTTTCATGTTTTTACTTTGAGGTGAAAAGCAATTTCACAATGAACCCTTTGTTGAAGTTACAAGTGTTAAGGCCACAAGGTGTGCGTTAAGTGCTCTTCAACTTCCCCGACCGTTATTCCAGGAAATACAACAAAAGTGGTAATTTTTTTTCTTTTTTATCCATTAAAGAAGAAACAAAGATACATTTTTGCTCTTGCTTCTCTTTGTGACATAGTTGTCATAATTTCAACTGGAAAAATGACTTGTTCTGCATTAGTGGTAATAAAAACATGGCACTTGAACCTTTCTGTACAAGGTACTGTCTGAAGGAGCTGAAAAGGAAACTGAAATCTTGCTTGTAGAAAGACTTAAAAATAGATAATCATTTATCATGCTATAAATAGGGAAATATTCATGTTGGAATAAGTAATAGAAAATTAATAAGTATAAAAAATTCGGTGTATCTTTTCAATATTAGTTTGTGTTTTAAACGGGTGCTTCAAATGTAGAGTTGTATCTATAACCATGGATATGGAGCATAATTCTAACTTATCAGCAGTGGAACTTCACTTCTAAGCTATTCCAGAGCCTCCATGTGTATTGTGGTGTGTGCTGGAAACAAAGTTAGAAGGCTGCCTTTCCTTTCCCACTCTTGAAGGGTTGGCTTTCAGCTCTTGGATCACAGCTGCAGCTCCATGAACAGCTCTGGCAGAAGTTCACTGTGCTGCTCACAGGGACGGACACTTCTCTCGCCGTCCCTTTTCCTGGCGTGGCTGGTGTGTACCTGCTTTGGGAGCCAGACCAGGGAACCACTTCAGATTTGTTTCTCACTTCAGCTCACGGCACAGTCACAAGGATGTTTGTGCTGGCAAAAAGGAGAGAGGGGAGTAGAGATGCATTCCAGGGAGCGGGCAGGAGAGCAGAACCAGCACTTGTGTTGGCAGTGCGCTTGCTGCTGGCATAAATAAACTAGAAATTATACCATCAGAGGTGGGGGAAGCCTTAATCCTGTGCAGCCAGAGGCAGCACATGGTCTGTCAAGAAAGTGAACCCCTTTTAATGGCCAGTGGTACCTGAAGGATGCAATTCTGTCCTCCTGTTTCCTCTGCTCCCTTTGTCCCCTGCCGTGTTCTCCCTCTGCCACCTTGAACTGTCTCTGCTCTTACCTGGCATCTCAGTCATGTTCAAGGAGCTAAATTACTGAAAACTAACCCTACAAACAGAAAGGGATATGTGGGGGTGCTTATATTCCTTTGGGTTTGTCACTTTAGGATGAATGTGGTACAAGAGAAGCAGCAATGACAGTGGGATGCAAGGTGGACTGGGCACTGCCTTGTTAGATGAGCTTAAAGATGGTGTTAGCCCTATCACCTGACAGCAGTCATAGCCAGGGGAAACAGTTTGAATTAAACATACAAAATGGGAAACTAGATGATGTTAAATTCAGAAATCTACAGCAGAGTAGGGCAGGGATTTCCTCAGGATGTTTCATCATAAGCCTTCCACTGAAATTCAGGCAAGTTCCAGCACCTACTTCCCATAGGCTGTTTTGAAAAGTTGAGATTAAATTCTTTGACTCTTTTATTATAACTGTTAAAAGCTTAATAATATATTATGTGTTTTGCATGAAACTCTGGCCTTGCCAAAAACTTCTCCAAGGCCAGCATTTACTGTGCTGGCTTTGATGACTCCGTGGGATATAATCCATGCTATGATGCTCGGATGTGCTTCAGAAGAAAACGCCACAACTTTCCTTAGAGCAAACTGAATATGTTTAGCACTCTTCATGAAATCAGAATCACACTTTTGAAATAACAAATGCAGGATGTCAATTGGTTTAATGGACAATAAGAGGTTACACTTGCAATTGTGAGACTTTAGAAATCCAATTATTTCTATTAATATGCCTGCATTAAAGAGCCATATTTCAGTGCTGTCCCATGCCTTGCTTGTCTCACTGCCTGTTATCGAACTGAAGCCTTTAAAATCTCCTGTTTGCATTTTAATTGGCTTTGGGAATAAGTAGGAAGAGAATAATGGAAATAAGTGGCAAAATTAAAGTAATGCTTTTGAGAATCTGGAAGCATATAACAGGCATGTAACTGACTCCTTCTCACTGATATAAGCCCCTGCTTCTGATACACTTGTGTCTGAGACATCTGAATCCTTTTTGTCTCATCATTTAAGAGAGGAGGAAGCAGGCTTTTTAATTCTGAATGTGCTCTGTGCGTGTTTCAGTGTTAATGTCACAGTTGGAGTCTGGAATTACAGTCACTAAGCCCTGCCTGTATTTCAAGCCAGCGTGCTAAAGTGGAGAATTTAATTAATATAAACAGAGAGAGGGAGGCGGCAGCAGAGGGAAGGCAGCCGGCCGAGGTGAGGCAATCAGTGCTAAGCAGATTTCCCTGGCTCCCAGGACACTGCTCCTTCACCATGAGGATTAAACCCTCCAGGGTTGTGCAGGTTGAGCCTCCACAGTTGTCACTGTGCTCCCTTGTAATAAAACACAGCTGTTTGCAACCTTTGAGCCTCAGCTCTTAGGGAATCTACCTGGCAACATATGGTTTAGCAATACATGGATCAAGTTTTCTACAGTTGATGCAGTGTACAGGAAACTTTTTCTTTCTTTCCCTTTGCTTCTTTTTCCTTTCACCTCCTGTATATCCTGATTGCACTTCAACGGCATAGTGGTAAATCCTGTAATTCCATAACTGTTGGATCCTGGCACGGATTTGATTGAATTTCCTGAAATGCAGAATTTCCTCTCATGGTGATCCTGAGACTCCTGCATTGCCTGACATGAGCATCATGATCGTAGGTCTTCCTAAAAGGCCAACAGAAGGGTCTCAGTGCAGAGGCTGTGAGTGTAACCTGGCAATATAAGAAGTCCCGGGGTGAATGGCAGCCCTGGGAGCTTGTATTGAGCTGTAGGAGGCATGGCTGTGACCTTTCTCTGTGCTCCCCTTTCCCTATGGATATAAAGTCTCAGCAAGTCAACACAACAAATTAAACCCAAACTCCTAAACTGAAGTTATGCTGACTGAGCTGCAGCTGCTGTTCTGAAGTTCCTGTTACTCCAGACCTTTGAGATGGGTTTGATATTTGGCACTGAGCCTCAGAGGCCTCCCAGCAATTTTAAGTGTGGGTATGAATGGTTATTGTTTTATTCAGAAGTTACCACTCATGTGGCCTACAGTATGACTAGGCTAAATTATTAACTTCTGGATATTCTAATGGAAAGAGGGGAAGGGAATATTATTCAAAGAACTCATTTGGAAAGCAAAATGCCATTAGGGCATGTAGGTTTTCAATTTGGACTGAGCAAAGTATAATACATCAGCTCTTTTCTTCCCTCCCTGTCATATTCTGTTCTCAAAGCATGGTGGGATGCTCTCCAATTCCAGGTGGAGGGAATAGATTTATTTTATGCTGAAAATAATGAGCTTGTATGGGTTTGTGTGTTTGGTTGAATGGGAGACTCGCATCAAATGGCCGTTTATATTCACAGACCTCTGCTGAAAGGGAGAGTTATAGATGAACTGACAAATGGTCATCAAATACAATGCACTTTTCTTGGGTTGTCAGAGTCTGGGGAGTAGAAGTGACTGGAGCAAAATACATGATTATGCTTAGAAAAAGGAAAGCCTAGTTTTATTCAGGCAAGGAAGGTCAAGTTGGATCATTGAAGACTCAGTGAATAGGGAGCATGGGGAGCTGCTGCCTCCTCCACCTCCTGTGGTGGAGGTTTCTATTAAGTCTCTGATGGAGAGGGGGTCCAGTCTGTCTTTGCTTTGACAAACAGAGAGGGCATGGAATCCACACAATGGTTGGTAAGTCAGCGGAGGGAACAACTTTGCTATGATATAGATTGGATATTAGGAAAAATTTCTTCACTGAAAGGGTGCTCAAGCAGTGGGACAGGCTGCCCAGGGAACCATCCCTGGAAGGGTTCAAAACATGTGTAGATGTGGAAGTGGTTTAGTGGTGGGCTTGGCAGTGTTAGGTAAATAGTTGGACTTAATGGTCTTAAAGGACTTTTTCAACCTAAATGATTCTACAATTCTATATATTAATGCAACAGCTCATGGAAGTAAATATAGATGCAGGCAGAGGTTCCTGATTGCTTTACATCATTTGATATATAACTTTTGCTTTGCTTCAAAAAAAAAATCAACAAATCCACTCCACTTTTAAAGTAGAATTCAGGATGACTTCAGAATATTGCTGTTTAAGTGAATTCCAAAGAAAGAATGTGCTTTATTTTATTTATTCCTTAGCTGCTGCATTACTATTAGAGAGCAATAATGCTTGAAATCATCTAAACAATTTTCTGTTTAGCCCTTGAATCTATCAGGAAAAAAGTGTCTATCTTAAATGAGCACTAAATTCATTAATGTATTTTCCTATGGGAGCCAGAATCTAAATTTTATAAGAATTGCTTTAAAAGTTTAAATACGCAACCAAAGAGATATTTCAGAATACCAGATGGCTTAATAAGCATTGTTTAATTTTATTTCTAAAATGTGTGGGGTCTTATGGTAATTGAAATTCAGCAAGAATAATTGAACTGATATATTCTATTTAGCCAACATATATCTATATAGCTATAAATTGGGTTTGATTTGCTTTTAAATTTTAAGTGCCTCTTACTGGATCAAATTACACCCTTTCTTGCTACAAATCCCAGGCCGTTATCTTTTTCTTTTGGTTCACTCTATTATTTGCTTAGTTTTCCTCCTCTGCAGTAGGAATAGATGAAAACAGGTAGCAAACCAGAGAAACACTAGTTGAAAAAGCATGAAAAAGAGACCAAAAAAAAAAAAAAAAAAAGAAAAAAAGAAATGCACTCTTATTGGTAACTGAATAACAACTACAAAGGGAAACCTTTCAGGTAACACCCCTGTGTCCTGTGCCGGGCTGTGCTAAGAGTTACCCCCTTTCCTTGGGCCACAGGTTCCCCCCAAGCCCGTGACAGTGAAATAAGGAGATTACTACCTTTGGGGAAAATACAGCCTGTTCCCTCCAGGAGTTCAGATACACCAGCAGTCATTGTAACTCACAATTAGATTGATTCAGCACCATGCTGGGCTTTTCTCTTACTTTCCACCAATTACGGAGGCTGACAGAAAGGAGAAGAAGAAGTATGCTGCAATAAATGGGAAAGAAAGGGAGGAAAATATTGACATTTCCTAAGATTTAGGACACCATCACAGTAAATCCACAGACTTAATAGGAGCCTCACTTTAATATAGGAAAAACACCAGAATCAGTCTCCAAAGGCAAATAATTTCTGTGGCTTCTCCTTTCTAACAGAAATGCTGGCTCGTCGTGTAAATTGTCTGGAGATATCAGTGAATCCTAATCTGTGCAATATGACAAAAGCATGGTTCTCTAAGGCTCCGTTAACCATTTTTCTGTATTTAAACTGGAATATATTTTGAATTCCCACAATATTCTTTCATAACCATAATTTTATACACAACAAATGTGTACCTTAATAGGAAGAAAAGTGGAAAATCATCTCAAGAACTGTGAGTGAGACTTTGCATCCTCAAGTTTGTATAACAGGCCTGAAGGCAGATTTCTCTTCAGGTATTAATACAGATAGATTCTGTTCTGCCAGCAGACTTGCCCTTTCCACACTCAGCTAGTATTAAAGATCTCTGTGCTGAGTGCAGAAGACTACAGGATTTTATATGTTAAGATTTTTTCTTCTTTGCCAGCACTTTTCTAGGTTAGATTTCTTAGAGACACTGTTCAGACACAGATTATGGGCCACATCAGGGATGGAAACCCCCCAGCTGTGACACTGTGGTTTCTGTCTTTCCACTGTTTTAAATTCTGTTTGTTCTCCCTAAAACCTGACTTAATTACAGCCCTTCGCTCTCTGTCTTCCCAGAGTGGAGTACCCTTCCTGCAGCTTGATGTATCCCACAAAAAGCTATTTCTCCAAACAGCCTGTCTTCCTGTCTCAGGCCCACAGGGATGGGCACACTGATCTCTTAAACTTCCACTTATTTTGAAATCTCTGTGCCTGAACCCAAGATTTCCTCTTGGTGAAGGCCCTTTCTGTATGTAGAGCAAAGCATAAGCTCTCATGAATTTTGGAAACTTTTGAAGTGAGGGAGAAGATGAAGTTTTGATGTGGGGATTGCAGCCATCAGCTTGCAGTAATTAGAGGATCCAGCCACAGCTGGATTTTGTGGCTGCAGGAGCAGTTCCATCAATTGAATCTGTTGCTGGGCCTGTTTGATGTCAGGGTCTCTGGTGGTTTGTGTTACTGGTGTTTTGTACAAAATGGGAGTTCTGCCTTAACACTGGAGATGCCTCTGTTTGAAGGGATCTCTCCAAGTGTTTGTTTCTTTCTTAAATCTGAAGTCTTGTTTCAATCCAGTGTTTTCCCTGCTCTCAAAGACAACCATAAGAGAATCACAAATTGTCTCCACATCAGGGAATACAGAGAATTAAAAAAATACCCTCTGTGTACTGGCCAAGTTTCTCTGTGCTGCTTAATTCTCTGAATTAAACATGAACTACCTCCTCCTACAATTGAATTCCTTGGGGACAGTATAGGTTCTCTCAAATTAAGGATTTGGGGCAGTATCTGCACCATCAGAAGGGTACATGCCTGTCTGAACAGGGATTGACTATAAACCCACTTTAAAATCCATGAAGTTTTCTTTTTTCATTTCATCCTGCTCAGGAAGGGATTAGAGTCTCACTGGAACAGCTCTTGGGATACAATGTTTTGTAGCTTCTTGTTTTCTGTTTAGCTCTTCTGAGAGAGAACTCAACACCGCAAGACCAACACCAGGGAATGTTTGCTCTTTTACCTGATGCTCAGAGATCTAAAGTTTCATATCCACCTCCTTCTGTGTCTTCAGCGACAGCCCCTGTTTCTGTCTGTATCAGGTGTTTGCTTTGAGAAAGCAATTTTGCCATCCTTTTTCCCCCGATTAAACTGTAGATTGTTCTACTTTTGCAGTAAACAATGTCTAGAATTCTACATATGAAAGTGCATAAGGGTCACCTTGAAGAATGACAGGGAAAGATTTCTCATCAGTCTCTCTACTTCTCTGCTAGCTCATATGGTTGCTTTTCCATTTTTCTCAGTATTCCCTTGCCTTAAGCATTGTGGGGAAAGTAACATCATAAAGCAGATCAGGTTGGAAGGAACTGCAGGAGGTCTAATCACCTTCCTGCCCAAAGCAGGGCCAGATATGACATCAGACCATTAAGGGCTTTATCCAGCCTGCTCTTGAAAACCTCCAAGGATGGAGACTGTCCAGCCCCTAAGGGCTGCCACTTTGGCTGCTTGATTGTCCTCACTGTGGAAAAGTTTCCTGTTATCCAACATGAATCTCTTTTGTTTCAGTTTATGCCCATTGTCTCTCCATCTCCCACCATCCATCAAGTGCTCCAGCCCTTGGACATCTTGGTGACCCTCCACTGAACTCACTCCAGTTTATCAACACCTTTTATTTCAAATATCTGCTTTTAATTCCTGCATTTACTGCTCATTTTGATTTGGTTTTTTTTTCATATATGTACAATATGTATAAAAAACAGAGGATACAGGCTTTGATTTTTTTTTCTCCTGAAAATCCTTAAGGAATCAGGTGAGCAATGAAAACATACATCTGGGTACTTTCTCCTTTATTGCATGTAATAGAAATATTACCTGAGGCATCTAAGTGCTTAAAAAGATGTGAGCCTTTCAATCCCTATAGAACTGATACTATACCATGTAATAATTTGAAATCTTACAGTGCTTTTCCTCCTGATCTCACCAAGATTTTAAAACATAGTGCAAAATGTTGCTGCAGTTTTATCCTTGTTCTTCCTGGGAGCTAAAGTTATAACCTCTCTTTCTGTTCCAAGGCTTCTTTTAAAATGCAGAATTGTGCTTTTATTATTTATTACTGGTTTTTGTCAGTACTTTGGTGCACAGTTTATCAGTTAATATGGTGAATTTGGTTTATTTTTGTAAGAAGGAGTGGGGAGGGGCATTTTAAAAACGCACTTGTTTACACTTGAGAAAGCACTTGCCAAATGGGGCATGTTATTCATTGGCCTCTATTCAGGGATGGGATGAGGACACCGCAGCAGTGCTAGGCTAGGGCAGGTTCCATCTTCTGAGGCCAGAAGGAGCCACTACAGAAATACAGAAATAATAAGAAATATTACCATTTTTAAACAGATCCTGAGGTGTGAGGAGGTAGATCATCCTGCTGTGAGCATCTGACCAGAGCAGTGTATTACACACACAAGACTTTTTCCCTGTAGTTTTTCTGCAAAGCATCTAAAAAATTCAGATGGTGCAGCACCACTTTCAGTAACCATCTCAGCATTTGGGAACACACTGCTGTGAGATTGCAGGTTTTATGGGGACAAGTTTCTCCAGCTTCCAGAGGATGGGACTGATGATGCCTTTATCTAATAAGGCTGACAAGTAATCGGTCCATTAGGCTGGTGTGTGTCAGCTCCCACCAGTAAGGCCACCTTTCAGCCTTCATTTTCATAAGGAAAAATTACATCTAGTGAATCTGAGTGTGTTTGCAGCTGGCCAGTTCCTGGTCCAAATTGGAGCACACTTTTAACTGTCCTAACTTTCCCTTGGTCCCCTTGCTCTGGACATGGCCACAGGAGGCTGCTGAAATTTAGGAAAGCCAAGTTGTCCTAAGCCCACTGCCTGCTGGGCGGCAAACACTGGGGGAGGGTTCTGTTGTCAAAATGACTCATGTTTCCATACTTTTCTATATGAAATTTACAGTTGAAGTCAACCTGTAATTGTTATGGATATGATTTTATGTGGTAGTTTTGTGACGTGGATTCTCAATCTGCTTTTCCTTGTGTTTGAATTCTTATCCTGACTTTTGTGAATATATAAAAGAAGTGAATTCTATTGTTAGCTCCTGCAGGGCTCCATGGTTGTTGTTCACATTGTAGAACAGAAGAGCTCAGAAATGAGCAGTCATGATTGATAGTTTTTGTATCAGTAGTGAGGTATGGCAGGTAAGATCAAAGCTGGGCTGTGCATGATGTAAGAGATAGTACCTGACCTGGAGGACTTCAGAATGTGTCCACAGAGGCATTAGGTGCCCAAGTACCTTTAGGAATCTAAACTGCATAATCTAAATAGACAATACAAAGGAAGGTGGTCAGAGAAACATGTAGAGGTGACTTGGCCAAGGTAATACAACAGCACCTGTAAGAGAACTAATGGACAAACTGGATGCCCCTCCTCGGCTGTCAGGGGTCTCCAGGTACGAGATCACAGCTTCCCTTTCCTCGTGCAAGTTACCTTTTCAGGCAAGACAGAAAAATGAAAAATTTGGAGATGAATTTTGGTTGCTGACTTTCTCCTCTTCCCCCCTCCCTGTTCCAGAGTGCCCTATTTTTAGAAGTCACGCATAGTGCAGCAGCTGGGCTCTCAGAGCCTTCATGGAGTAACTCCTTATAGGTTGTTCACACTCAACCAGTGAAGGGAAATGTTTTCCTGCATTATGTATTCCTGCAGATCTTTTCCACAACAATAGGCAAGTAATTGTAATGTAAATTATACCAGTCTGCATTGTAACCCTCTGCAACACAAAAAAAGTGTTTCCAGTGATTCTCATGTTAGATATTGATTTGACTTTATCAGAGAAAGATCTTCTTGCTTTTTAAGAGTTTAAGAAGCAGAGAGGCCATGAATTAAAGACTCACTTGGGTCTTTTTACCATAGGAAAGACTAGGAATTATAGCTGTGTCAGGGTAGTAATGGCCCTCAAACATCTCAAGCTCAAGTTCCCCTCATCAACCTTGTCTGCAGTATTTGTTTTGCCCTGAATTAAATACCTGTTCTTTTCCTAAGGTGCACCTTTTTGAGGTGCAAACTTCTTCATGTAAGTGAATTTCTAAGCAGAGTTGCTTAACTGTTGCTGAAAAAACAGTACTGAGAAGAGCTGTGGGAGGGAGCCCAGTGTTTTACAGCTCCAAGTACAAAGATCTGTCACAAAGAGTTGTGGCAAAGCTGATCTTGCCTTTAGGTGACAGAAGGAATGATGACCTCTTAAGCACCCCCGGCCCTGCGTTCTGAGGTTCTGAAATGCCTGCTGCCTTTCCTGGAGCTATAGAAAGACATCTTGAGTGGGTAAATCACAACAGCCCCCAGACCTCTGGCTAGAGGCCTTGTGTTAGTACTGACTGCATCTGCATCCCGTGGAAGCTCGTAATCCATGGCAGCACATGGAATATGCTGTGTTAGTTCTCTTGCTGCTGAAGAGATGGCAAATGAGGCCACTGAAATGAGGAGTTTGTGTTCATGTCATCTTCCCCAAAGTTACAGAAAAGCAAAGTGCTTGGGGTGGAAGTGTGACTGCACAGCAGGGTGATGCTGCCTTCCCAGCAGTGGATGGGGGAGGCCATCCCATTAGTCCAGCACTCACAGGCCAGAACTTCTGGAAAGCTGAGTATTGAAGGAGGTGCTGCAGAGGAACCTCTGAGCTCCTAGAGCTCCTAGAGCTGGTGCTCTCTGAGCCATGCTGCCAGACACAACTGGGTCTTACTCTGGGTGCACCCAGGTTTCTGTGGGTCCTATAGTTGCAGCACTCGAGGGGAGGAAGGAGAACAGAAAAATCCGAAAGAAGGAGCTGCCAAAAGCAGAGGCTTGGCTGCCATGTTCACATCAGTGAGCAGTTGCAACGGTGTGTTTTGTCCAAGCCTTTTGCAGTCCATTTTCTTGAGCGTGATAACAGAACCACCCCAGGCACTCCAGCGAGAGGTGAACCCTGGCAGTCCCACAGTGCATTTGGCCATTCCCCATCAGGAAGGGTCAGGGCTCAAACTCTGCTCCCATTCAGTACATGATGCTGGGGCCACTGTCACTGCCATCCCCTCCTTTCCCTTGCAGAGGCAAGGGAGTTTAGATTTTGGTTCCTTGTGAGATGAGGAGGGACTAGATGATTCTGCACATGCCAGTTCAAATGAATAAATACTTGTTGGCAAATATCCAGTGAGATTTATACCATGGCTCGCTCTTAGCCTATATACAGCTTTCTGCCTTTTCTCCTTGCTGCTGCTGCTTTATTTTTTTAAGCAATATGTGAACTTGATCATTGCGTTGTGTCAAGGCTGTGGGAAATACTGTGCAGAACAGCACCTCCCTTGCAGCAGGAGAGTCCTTGAGACTTGTCAGCCCCATTAAAATCTGGAGACTGCACAGGAGCATAACCTGTCAGGCTCCCTTTTTTTCGGTCACCCCGTAATTGCTGTATGTGGCACGGAAAATGTGCTAGAGTAAAAAGCTAATATTTTGACAGAGTAAAAGATCGATGGAGCAAAGGCATTACTCAGCATTTTGAAGATTTGTCTTGTCTTAATACTGCCTTGCTCTCTAGGGCTTCTGATATATGAAAGAATTTGTAGTATTTTAGTGTAATCTTAGGGAATATCCTTGCATAAGTAGGGAAATAAAATGGCTCAGGACAATTTTAATAATTCTGTCACCATAACAGATCAGTGAACGCTCGTTGCCTAATGGCAAATAAAATAAAAATTCCTGCTAATAAATCGAGAGAAAAGCAAAAGTTATAGGGTTTAATTATTATTATTCTTAAGCACTACTTCATGTCTTTCATTTTGATTATGAACAGCAACAATTGACAAGGCTGAATGATGAAAACTAAGCTTTCCAAAAGAGTTTCTAATAGGAGAGACGCTAAAACTAGACCACTTAAAATTCATGGCTACATCACCAAAATATATATTTGAAGCACTCTGCATCTGAAATCTTTGTTGAAAGTCATACATTAAAACTACTGCTGGATTCCAGTCACTAAACCATCAGTGAACCTGTGGAGTGGGAAAGGTCTCAGAGGCTGTCGTGTAACATTTTCTGGTGACATGGGTAACCCTCTCTGCAGCCCAGAATGTAGAGCAGCTCTGTGAGAACAGCATGTGCTGACTGAGGGCTCACTTTTCAAAGTCATACAAAAAAATCCACTCTTGTACACTAATATACTGCAAAGCAAGACACAGCTTTGCTGGATTTATATGTGTGGCAGCATGTGCAGCATTTCCGATTCAATTGGAAGAAAAATAGGCACTTTAAAAATTACATTAATACATAATTATAATGTCAGGTCGTAAATGTAGTCATATCTTGTAATGCACGCTTGGATTTTACGAAGGTTTCAAAAAACCTTCCCTCAAATAATGCAGGAAATCATATGAAAACAACTAAATAGAAAATGTTTGCCTTATTTCAGCCAGTTTCTGAGAGGTTGCTGAGGTCTCCCAGCAGAGTTATATCCACAGTGCTCCCGGAGATGAAATAGAGCACAGTAGGATGGGGCACGGACTGCATTTCTATTTTGTCACTGACTGTCTTGGTCTCAGAGATCTGTAAGTTCAGATCAAGGCTTGGCAGGAGAAATGAAGCTCCATCTGTCTTAGTGAGCTGGTTTTGGCCATTAGGCACAGAGAATGGAGAAGGAAAAGGCGGCTCTCCTGGGTGAGCATGTTTACTGCTCTGAAACTGCAGGCAAACGTGTCAGATAATCCTTTTTTATGAAATTTGCCTTAAAAATTATTGACTTTTAAAAGACTCTTTCAGAACCTTACTCTCCAGAGCGTTAAAAACTTTATTCTGAGTTCCAACCCAAAGTACCTTTTCTTCTCCTGCCTGCATTGGCCCTTGTCTCCTCATTGGTATTTAACGTTCAGCAGAATTCCACTGAGCAGCCAAACCCTCTGCTGGCTTTGCTTTGTGGGGGTGGATAACTAGGGTGCTAAATCCCTCTCATAAGATCATCTCTGCAGTTTCCTGATGACCTTCACACTAATATAACCCGTCTTCCACCTCACTGTTGTATCTCCTTGGGCTGCATCTCACTGGTGGATATGGCTGCATCACCCTGAGGGGCATCATCTTCCCGTGACCAGCCAATACACCTCTGTGCCCTCAGTTACACCAGAAATTTGTGGTAATCTCCAGAGCAAGACCCTGCACTTCTTACTATCATAATTTATTTCATTTTTGTCTCTCCAGTCCTTAGTGTCATCCAGCTCTTCTTGTATTTGATTGTGATCCTTATTAGTATGGTCACTGCCATCTAACTTTGTGCCATTAATGTTTAATTAGTTTGATTCTTCTATTTGTGCCAAGATAACTGATGAAAATGCTAAATGAAATGAGTCTCAGTACCAGTCCTGAAGGTTTCGCATTAATAAGCTTCTCCCCATTTGATCCTTTCTCTTTTACCACATCTTATTTCATCCCCTTCAGCAGATTTTTCTTTTTTTTAAGTATGTTTTGGTGCTAATTCCAGTATTTTTAAGCTTAATAATTTCCCAGTGTAGCAGTTAATATGACACTTCACAGGAATAAAGTTTATTTATTTTTCTTTTAGTCAAAAAAAAAGGCAGTTGTCTTTTCACGAGAGGATGGAGTCTCTGTTGCTGTGGTGGTAAACCCACTCCATACAGTGATCACCTTTTCAGGGCTTTTTTGAGCTCATACAATGTGTCATGAGAGGCTGATTCACCACTGTTCCATTTTATTTTAGGTGATGTCAACTATATGGGTGAAAATGTTGCTTCTAAGGTCTGTACTTTTCAAAACAAAACAACAGATCACTAATTTAAAATATTTTCTTCACTATGGTTCCTGCAGCAGTATGGCAGAGCCCTTGTTAGGTGATACACTGACCTTATGACAAACTGTTTCTGTTCCAAACACACTTTCAGAGGTGTTTACCAGTTTGTGTCACATGTTTAATCCAGATACATTCCAGTTCCCTTAAGATGTATCACAGTTCTTTATGATAAACCTTCAATTGTATAATACTACTACTACTAATAATAATAATACAGCCTGACGTTAAATAATGTAAAGCACTGTTTCAGCAGTTACTGCTTTAACTTATATTTCTGTTTATCATCAGAAAAGCATTATAGCTATGGGTTAGTGCCCCATTCTAGAGGAAATCTTTCATTCATTCTTTCTCTTCTTTCAATCACTTACAACTCCTGCATACATACCCCTCAGTGTACACAGATTTTGCATTGGTATAGTTTTTGCTCCTCCACAGTCTTTTTTTTCTCCAGGTATTGGTTCTGTAATTTAACCTGGATTTGGTCTTTGGGGCCAGGTTGCTGTTGCCTTATCTCTGAGCTTCCCAGCACAGAGGAATACGTGCAGGCTAAGGGAAGCTCTAGAGCTGCCTTAGATCCCAGCCTGACCTTGACTTACCTTTTAGGAGTGCCATAAGCCCTCTGGGAGTGAACAGAGGGACCAGTGGCTCTCCTTGATTTCAGATGGATGCATCAGATAAAGGAAAAGCAGGGGTATTTTTTTGTTTCCTCCCTACAAAAAGGTGCTTACTTCAGATTTTATTTTGATAGGACTTTAAGCATGCGAGTTTTCACTGAATCATAGCCTAAAACTCTATTGTGAAGGTTTGATTGGGTTTTCTGAAAATTACAGGTGTTCTTCTGGATAAGAGAACTGCAAATAACAGTGGCTCTTCAAACTAGAATAAAATAATAGGTGTGCAGCATTAATTAATGCATTTCCATTAGTAACCCTGCTAAAAGGTGCTGATTAAGAGTTATTTGCATTTAATCAGAAAATTTAGTGTAATACATTTTTCTTTTTGTTAAACTAATGTAAGCTTTATTACTGCTGCTAAAGCGAATTCTGCTCAGGGTAAATTAAATAGGTGTTTCATAGAATATGTTGCATATGTGTTCTGTACTGCTCGTGTCTGTGCAGCTGACCTTCTCATTTGTTACTCTTAGTGCCAACTACTGCTTTTTCTATTCCAATGAACATTGTTTTTTAACAGCAAATGCCACTATGTTTTCACTTTGGCAAGAGAATGTCAGTGTCTGTACAGTAAGAGCTGTTCAGGGCACTTGCTGGCAATCCAGGTATTAATCATTATTATGCTTTGCTGCTCACTATAAAAACCCCTCTTTAAAAACATATCTTTGTAGTAAGATTGAGCATGTGGGTTTCAAAAGATTCACATTGTGCCTCTGAGAACTTGTCCATGAAATCCACAGAATTAGCTGATATTCCTGTGCTCAGGAGGCTGCCGCCTGTCCTAGAGGGGGGAGGCTGCTCCCTTTTCTTTGAAAGATAAAAAACACAACAATTTGTTCCCTGTCTTTGTACACTGAGCTCCTGGAAATGCCAAACTGTGTAATTCCTGCAGGGTAACAGCACCCCCTGCGCTGCCTTGGGAAATGCCTTAATCCAGGATCCCCCAGGACTCCCCTCAGGGAGTCTGAACACACCTCCCCTGCACAGCAGAGCAGAGCTCATGGCTCCCACCAGTAACACAGAGTTTCCTCTCCTTGTGGGGAAGCAGGGCTGCTGTGCCTCGGGCAGTCAGGGTGGGTTTGGGTTGGGCACACGGTCAATTGTGTCTCACCATTAGCACATAGAAAAGACTTTTGTAAAGTGTGTTGGGTGTTAAAGCTTGGGGGTGATTGAGAATACTGGTTTGAACATTTTGTTTCGCTCTTCAGTCACGTGTTAGACTGAATCAAGTGGTGTTTTCAGGAAGAACATCGTGAAATCATTATAAGGTCCTCCTAAGTAATTAACTGTTCAGAGCTGCATCAGTTAAACCAATGAAAAACTGATTCCCATTTTTTGCCTTCACATATCTGATTGTGATTTTTTTCACAGTGTACTTTATGTAAGATATTGTTCTATATTATCTAATATGTGATGTTATGTATTATTTACAGTATTTCTGTGTTGGTCACTACTTATTTTAACCTATTCAGAGTTCAGTAACATATCTAATATGTTTCTCTGCCATCCATCTTTCTCACTTCTTTGTTCAGGAAGCTCCCTTAGCTCCCTTTTAACACAGAGTCATGACTAGAAGGCAAATTTTCATTATTTCTACTGAAAAATCCTCATTTCTTGACTCATTCCTTATCTTTGTATATTGATTAATGTTCATATCTTTGCCCAAAGTCTTATTTTTCAGGTCAGGTAATTCACTTCATGTTCTGTTTATGTCCTCTGAAGTTGCTTGGTATAGGTGTTCTGCTCATTTGAGAAAACAGATGAAACCATATTATACTTTGAATATGTTTAAGGTCAAACATTAAAAATTCCGTGTATCTACTCACTTGAGATACTTGGAGCATTTCTTTGTTCTGCTTTATACAGTCTTGTAAATCTCTGTGAAGGGCACTGTTACAAATCAGTAAATAAACCACCAAATTTGAAAACTATCTGCTGTCACAACCAATTGCAGAGCTGAGCTGCAAAGCCTCACCTGTGGTTCCCTCCTGATCTCTCAGAGTCTGAGCAGACATTTTGTAGGTGACAACTCTCTTCTAGGGCTATAGGTTGCCTTTTCTCTGCTGAACCTCCCCTTCCTTTCTCATCAGAAAACCATCTTAGATGGAAAATGTCAGCCCTGTCAGATGTGTTCCCTTCTCTTCTGGGAACTGACTGGTTTGGAAAAGTGGCAGGTTGGATGGAGATGCAAAGGTGCCTCCTGTCTTTGACAGGAATGGCAAGAGAAGGACCTTGCTGTCCTCAGAAGCTGCTTTCAGTCTCTGAGCATTAAAGCAACCCCTTGGCATGACAGAGAGTTCCCTCCAGTGCCTCCCACTCTCTGGGACTGAAGGTGTGTGCAAACCAGAGAGGTGGCAATACAAATGGAAAAACATCATGTCTCTGGCTGAGCTTTTCTCCTCTATGATTCCTACAAACGGCCATGGCCATGATTTAGAGACATGTATTTCAGTTCTCTGTGCAGATTCTGTGCACTTACTACTTCACTGTTCCTACGTGGCAGCCGTCAGCATCCTGCTGGGGAGCTGCTGTCCCCATCATGAAAAGTTATAACTTGCAGTTCTGAACTTGTGTCCTGTGAGTATTCAAGCTGCTTTTGAACTTGCTTTCACTTTACCTTCAGCTGTTTTTTTAAGGATTCTCAGCTGCATCTTGTACTGGTGGTAGTTTCTGTCTGTATAAAATGCACAGTAATGCCAGGAGGCTTCATTGCTGCATTTTAAAAAATACCCTAAAATCTGGCTTTCACCAGCAGTCTCCATAACCTGAGAGCCTGCTCACAATTCTCTGACTTTCAAACCCCTTGGATCAGAAGAAGGAATTACCAGTAATGCTGTTTTTCCCTCAGACTGGCAGAAATGATACGATATTGTGCTACTTGAAATTTGTCCATCTTCAAAAGATTTATATAGGAATTAAGTGGTACATTGACCCTGTGTGTTCATGGAAGCAAGTTTCAACCAGCAAGAAATTTCTTCTCTGTGAATAAATCAGAATTTACTTACTGTGCTTGAAAAAAGAACGTAATAGTTGTGCCTACGCAGTGTCCTGTAACATGACGTGTTCCTTACACCAGGGCAAACTGGGTGTAAAATATCATCACTCTGCTTTGACAGCTCTGTGTTTCCCTTTGCAGCAGCACTTGACAATCTGACAACAGAGAATCAGGACCTCTTAATTTTAATGAAAAACTGACCCACGTTTTTACTCACGAAGTTATTCATCATGGTAATTTATCGGTCCCATTCTACCCACTCAGAAAACTAGGATATTTGATAGAGCAAGAAAAACTGACTTCAAATCCTCAAGTACTTCAGAGAACTTGTAGTGATAAATGGGTTTTAATTAATTTAAATATAGTTAGAGGATCAGATGAAGCATTGTTTCAAAGTGGTACTGGAAGAAGCTACAGAGATTTGTGATCTCTTTACTTGTCATGTCTTCTGACATGCTAACATGCAGTGGAGCATTCAGAAGGGATATGGCCATCACAAACCCACTTCAAACCCATTTTATTTCAGAATAACTAGTAATTTAATGGTTCTTATCTGGTGCCAGCTTCTATTCCATCGGTCACCATTAGAGTTACATGGACAATTATATCACAGAGCTGCCTGGTGACTCAGAACCGTGTGGTATGTATAGACACTCCCTCCAGACATCCTTCTGGGTGTCATCCTCTGGAAAAAGAGTGGAATTTTAAGCAAATGTAATGTTTCCATAAACTCTGTCGCACAGACTGCTCAGTGTAAGCTGGCAGAGCTGTATTAGTGAAGAGTAATTTTACAGGCTCAGCTGTACAATTACAGTTGTATTTTACAGCTGACCTCAACCATTCTTTAAAATAGCTGTTATCAAAAAGGATTGATTATGTTCTATTTCTAGTGGCTCCTTGTTCTTCCCACTGACTTCTGAAATCATGATGGGCTCCTGAACAAGCAATCTGCAATCTCGAATCGGATGTTGAGCTCACTGGAGGTTTCATGTCTCTTTGAACTCCAGGGAATCAGTGGCCCCAGAGGTCCAGCGAGTCAGATTTGGGCTGTTGACTCTTGGTTCGGTCAGGATGCACGAGGAGGCTGATGCAGATAGAGTCACTGCAGACAGAGCTGTGCTGTTGGATCTGAAGGATTGCACTCCTTCCTTGTGTGCTGCTGCACACAAGAATTAACTGTGTAGACTTTGGCCCTGTGCTTGAGGAAGTAATTGGGCTGCTTTGCAAGTATTTGGTTTGAGTCTGTATAGCCCAGGCACTGCTCCAGGGGGCAATACAACACAAAGTCAGGGAAGTACCTTTCACCATTCACTACAGTTTTACCAGGTCCGACTTTGGATTCTCCCTTTTTCCAGGAGACAATTCCTGCATGGTCCTTGCTTTTCTTGGGCAAAGGAGAGCTGTCTCAGGAAATGGCACGTTTAGCTTGGCCCTGCTGCAGTATTTCCTCTTACAAAGGGGATTCACCATGTGCTCCTTCGGGAGATGTCTCAGGGACCTGTGGCTGGGTGGCACCTCAACCTCAGGCTGGACCTGGAAACATTACCTAGCCCACAGCATATGTAGAAGCAAACTGATGAAGGAACTAGCTAATTCTCTGTGAAAAAGATGGTGACAGAAAGCTTTGGGAACACATGGTCTATCACTTAATTAGCAGGAAAGCCTGACAAATAATTATGACCCTTTTTTATTTTTCCTGAGCTGTTCTTCAATTTTTTCTACTCCTGCATGTCAGTTTGAATTCGTTTTTACCACATAAATGTTTTAATAGGACAAACAAAAAAATCTGTCATAGATACACCTATTATCTGATGCGTAGTTGGTTTCATTTGGCTTCCTTTTATCACATCTGGTAGCTTGGTAGGTGGAAAGGAGTGAGTCCCATGAGCGAGAGCAGACAAGGGTGAAGTCAATTAAGAGCTTGAAGGAGTAATTTTTCCAGTTTTTGACAACATTTCTAGCAATGCTAGTGCAGTGTAGACAGCTACAAATATGAAGAGGGAGAAAGTGTTTCTTGAAAATATCTGGTAAAATATCCATGAAAGATGCCTTTCAGTGCCACCGTGAAATGAAGCACAAAAGCCATTTCAGTAGCATCCTTTGTTAGATGAAAATAATTTGTCAAAAAATTCTTCTGAAACACCAGCCATGAGATAAATTTAATGTATGGGTGAAAAATATGCATGGAATTCAGAACGTTAATTTACTATTAATTAGCTTCCAAATACAAGTAAGTAGATTTAATTGGCACCGTGGCGAGAGTTTACTTGCGAAAGTGTCACTAATGAACAGAACAACCCTGATCAGAGGCAGCATATACAGCTTCTCAAATGTTTCATTATGGACCCACAAAAAAGTGAGGGGGATGGCCATGCATCTGATTTCTAGTTTATTCTCTCTGTTCATGAAAGAATGTAATTTAGTTATTTAAATGGTAAATACTGAAAGGAGTTTGTGCCCAAAGGAAGAAAGTTTATAAGATGAAATAACATAACTGTTACTTTCCTGATTTGTGCAGCTAACTCTGGAATGTTGCAGTATTTGTCTCTATTCACAGCAAGGGAAAGGTTATTTTATGGGAAAATATTAGTTTGTTCTGTCTCAAGGCACCAAGTCACTGCACAGACAGTGGTGAGGCAACTACTGTCACTTTTCTATCTGGATGTAGCAACCCTTGGAGAAATTTATTGGGTTTTTTTACTGCTGCTGTTCAGAGAAAGGAGAAGAAATAGTTCCAGTTTTGTCTTCCACCCCCAGTGCTATGCAGATCAAGTTAATGGAATAGCTCTTGATGTAGGGTGAGGAAGGAGCCACTGCCTGAGAAAGTCCTTGGAAGTCAATGAAAAGCCCCCCGGCATGTTTGGCTATCATTAAATTCAGGCTATGTTTCGAGGAGAGATCAAAGAGACAGAAATTAAGGAAGTCTGAATAGTGGTGCAAAGGGGAAAATGCTGAGTGGAGCTGCCTGAGATCTGTCTAATGTTCATGATTGCACGTCCAGTTGAAAAATTACTCATGGCTTTTGTTAGGATAAATATTCCCATAGCCTTTTGTATACATGCCTTAATCACCATTCCATAATTATCCTAAGGGAAAAATCACGGAGACTTGAAATTAGTGTAAAACACGCATTAAATCTATGACACAGTGTACAGAATCCATCATGATATCAGCAAAACCAAAATTCAGGCTTCAGAGGAGATAAGAAATACAGAAGTAACTGCATGGTGTGGTGAATTTGGACATTCCTAATTGCAATATGGACTCACAATGACACTTTGGGATTAATTTAACCTTTATCCTCTTTTGGTAGGAAATGGAGATTTTTAAAATAACAGACAATCACATAGCATAGCTGTATATATTACTTGTTATATTACTTGGAAAGCAATTGAAAAAGAGCAAAATTATGCTTTTTCGTTTTGGGTACCCTTTTCTGAATCTACACTGATATTGATGTGCTAATTCATAGTTTTATATAGTACTTCTTCATAAAATAAAGGATTTTTTTAACATTCTGTGGAAAACATAATGGTTAATGTGCATATTTGAAATAATTGGATTGCTTTATGTTCATATGCAAGTGAGTGAAAACCTGTGGTTTGAATAAGTGGGAACAAATGAATGAGGGAGGATTCCCAGACCTGTGAAATTGTCAGTGTGGATTGCCTACAATTTTGGCACACTGCAATTTTCAAAGATTTGGTGGAGCTTGAAAGGCAGTAAAATGAAACATGTACAAGCAATGCAAATTAGGAAGCAAGAATTGGGTCAGTGGTATTTGCAGTGATTCCCTCCCAAAGCACAGGGAATCACTGCAAATACTCCAGGTAAGGTAAACACTCTGATGCTGGAATTGTCAGTGATTTGGTTGGTTGTGCCCATGGACCTGCACCACTTGGACATCAGTTGTTCATTTAGTGGCTTTAGAGCCTGTATGTCAATGGTTCCTGCACGTGTAGGGAGGTCTGCTGCATGTGGCATACGTGTGCTTTGGATTTCTCTGGCAGTCATCGTCCCAGGGCATTAATACCCTTTCCTCCTTTCAAAGGCAGGTTGTGAAAATAAAAACTAAATTCAAGGTTCGTGGATACTCTGCTGGTGATCATGTGAGGTAGGTGATGGTTATTTTGGAACCTGTGGCACTATCTAAGTCCCAGGAGTAGCAGCCTCAGCATCAATCCTGCTATTTTCAGTAGACCTGCCCTGGAGTTAAAGGACTTGTGAAGAAGGACGTCAGAATTTGTCTTCAGATAAGCAGAAAACATTTCCAAACGCAGGTATCTAGGGCATTTTTTTTTATTTAGCTTTTAAGCATTTATTTTTAGATAGCATGGCTCCACTTGATAGCAGAGTGTGAATTTGAATGTTGTGAAGCAATATAAATGGCCATTAAGTTAGGAAGCACAGTATGACCTTTCTGAAATATTATGCCAAACATTGTGTTTGCTTTGTGAGCTGAGTGGAACTTCTGGAAGGCTGGTGCTGATGAAAGGCACTGGCTTGGTCTCCGGGGAGAGAGCACATTATTGCAAGATGAATCTGGGGATTTGACAAAAATAACAAAACAAAGCTGTAAGACAGGGTTAGATTTTAACAGGAAGAAGTTTGGATTAACTGTGGTGACTTTCCTATGCCTTATTTTTCCAGAACACAACAATGCCTTTTATTTTTAACTTAACTTTTGAGTTTGAAAGGTGTTCTACCAAAACCTGAAAGATGCTGTGAAGGGGGACTGTGGGAGAGCATTTGGGCAAGCCTGCCAAATATTTATGCACCTTCATTAGTAATATCCTGGCATTATTAAATATTAGAGCAGCAATGCTCCAACGCTCAGCCTATGCTGATGTCCCAGTGTCCTATGCAGTGCATGGAAAGGCTAAGGAGGGGCAGGCAGGGAGGGGCAGTGGAAGTGGAGATGAGGTTCAGAGGCAGGTGTGGAGTGACTGCTTGGAGTGACACAGTGGGCACAGAGCCCAGCCAGCATTAGAACTGGGACAAGAGCCTCATCAGTCACTCTTGTGCTGGGGGCAAGAGGAGCTGTTCTGAGTTGTCATGTTTTATATAACATACTCCCTGAAAACAGCTTTTGTTTCTTCAGACTGACCCTCAAAACTTATCTCTACATGAGCAAATAGAGGACTCAAATTCTTTCTCTTGGTGCAGAAGTGATTGATCTTCTTTGTGTCTTTGTAAGAGGTGTCAGCCACAAAACCCAAGCAGTGATGAGGAGTGGGTGCTGGTTAATCTGAGACAGGAACCCTTCAAAGTCTTGAATTACAGGCTCCCCAGGGCAGTGGTCACGGCCACAAGCCTGGCAGAGTTGAGGTGTTTGGACGGCACTCTCAGGCACATGGTGGGATTCTTGGGGCTGTCCCGTGCAGGGCCAGAGGTTGGACTTTGATGATCCTTGTAGGTCTCTTCCAACTCAGGACATTCTATGATTCTATGAAAGTAAAACTGCAACCTAATTCCAGTCACTGTGTTTACAGTCCCTTCTGTATCTCTAGTTTAGGCTTCACCTTAGTCAGCAAGTTTGTTCTTGAAGGGGATTAAAGTACCCCAACAGTAGCAGTGACTCCCAGTAGTGTCCCACTTTTATCTATACCACAGGTAAATAAGTAGTTTGTAAATCAACACAAAACTGACTTTGAATCCTGGCTTTGCTTGATGCATCTCAGTTAAATGAAGCAGTTTATGTACTTCCATTGTGGCCAACTTAGATAAGATTTATGAACACAGGGCAAGTATTTGTCATTTGCTCCAAAAAGCTGTGTAAGGTGCTGTCCTGGAACAGGTAAATCAAGGATATACCCATTCTCCATCTGCAAGAATATGTGGTTTAAGCCATTGATTCTCAGCTGGAGAGATGCATCTCCCTTGGGAGGCATCCCAGCTATAAAGGTGAGGCACATACTGTACTGCAAAGTGCTGAATGAACAGTTTCAGCATTTGATTTGAAGGATGCTTGTAACACCTTTTCAGAGAAGATGGGAAAACTTACATTTTTCAAGTACGTCTGGATTCAAAATTAGCTTTTACCCTCAGTGTTGTCACGTGTCTTGGTGAGTTTTTCAGTTCATGCATACAGAATATGTGCCCTGCAAGTATAACACAGGCTTACTTGCATCTGTTCTTGTGGCATGGAACTTGCAGATCAGAGGTAGGGGTTTAAGTATTTTTGCTATTATTTTTCAAAATACTCTTTTTGCCCTACCTGGGTATAAAGGAAGTTGACATTTAAAAGAAGTTTAAAAAGGTTGAACTAAGTTCAAAGCTTTACCTTTGTGTAACAAAGGATGCTTCCTAATAGTGTTTTTTTTAATAAAATCTTGAAAGAGGATCATCACATATCTATTGCAGAAGACATTGCTTCTTCTTTTCTTAAATTTTTTTTTAGAAACACGATAATTATTCTGTCTGAGCTTGTAGACAAAGCACTGCCAGACAAGTAGACAGCTAACAAGCTTTTCACATTAGCAGGCACTAGTGGCATCGAGTAACCTTGTTGTATTACACAATCAGCCATCTCATTGTTTACATAAAACTGATACCAGGTTATATGAACATCTGTCCTGCATGTGGGACAAGCATGTTAAGAGAAAGGTAACAACTTATTAGAGCTGTTCCAAAGCACAAGCAGCTTTCCTGAAACTTCAGTTTTAAAGAGTTTATAGGAAAAATATGTGTTCTCTAAGAAAATAGCACCTTTTCTAATAGCCTTAGCTTAATTATTTTTTGTGCAAAGTGGGATGGAGGCAGGCTTGCTTTTCACATAATTAATGTTTCTGCTGAAGCTTATACACACTCCTCGTTGTTCCTAAATGAGGCTCCCTCTCTGTATGGTATCAGTCAGGCTGCTTTCTGAAATGCATCTTCACTCAGGAGTTTTCAATCATCTGAATACCATATCATATTTTTTAATCATACAAAGCCAGTGGCTGTGCCAAACCAAAGAAAGGTGTCCCAGAACCCTGAACTGATACAAATTCATCTCCTAAAACCAGCACCGTGGAACAGAATAACTGTGACTGTGAGGTCCCAGAGGAGGAATGAAGCCCATGGCACCTCCACACAGCCACACTGCCCCTTCCCAGGGATGCTCCCCTCTCCCAGCCCACCCCAGCAGTGACTCTTCTCTGCTGGGCTACCCCGGAGCTGCCGCCAGACAGATGTTAACAGCGGAATATTGAGCTGAGGTGCTGCTGGTTGGGTGTCTGCAGTGAGGAGGGACGGTGTGCAGGGCTCTGCACTGCTCTGCTACTGGTAGTAGCAGCTGAGTGGTGCTGGGTACCCTGCCCTTGCAGCACAGGCACAGCTCCTCCAGTGCCTCTCTCCTGTGTCAACAGGAGCTTTGTGATTTGCAAGCTAATAATGTTTTTGGCGCAGTTTTAGCTACGGAACAAATCCTTGTTAGTGATGATTTCTGAAGCACAATTTTAATAATGACATTCTTCACTTACATGATGTAGCACTTTTCAAAGCACTTAGGAATTATTACTGAAGTCTCAAAATACATCCTTAGGGTAAGTGTAGTTCCAGCAATTATTCAAGTTGAGAAACAGAAGCACAGGGGTTTAAATAACTTATCAGAAGTTGTAGGAGAAGTTTCTAGTAATACTGGATTCTTGGATCCCTGCTGTCTTCGCAGGATAACACAGCTTTCTATCACCCTTGAAGTACTATCTTTTGTTATTGTACTTCCTTTAATTTTTAAATGAAACCAATCTGCTAAAGACTGGATTTTACTTCTTTTCTCTTTCATACTTATCTGTTAAAATAACCACATTTTTTCCTGATACCATTTAAGTTGTAAAAAGCCTTTGTTTCATAACATATTTCTTAATTGTACCTTTCCAGTCAAGGCTGCTACTACCTTTGGTAATGCAAAGGACATCACTCAGCTGTGAAACCATGGCAGAATTCTGAATTATAAAACACATTATATATAAGCAAGAGGCTGCAAGGACTTATTTGGGAAAATAAAAAGAATAATTATATGCATTGCCTTAAACAGTTGAACCTGGGTCCTCAGGTGGTCTAAATCACCATAGCAACATCGAATTCGTTGAATCTCACTTTGCACAAAGGAATCTGTTCTATTCTTCAATTTTTCTTCATCCCTTGAAGACTTCAACAGTTATTTACAGCTTCTCTGTCCTTTACCTCATCCTCCAACTCCTTGTGCTCCCTTCATTACTTCCTGCATCACTTTCCCAGCGAACTCTTTCTCCCAGGGTGCTTCTGTCAATACAGAGCATCTTTACAGCTCCAGGTAACACTGTCCTTTTAAAACCAGCTGCCTTTTCCGACATGTAACTCCAGACCCCTTCCAGTAACATCACCACTTTCTGTTGCTCATTCCCTTCCCTTTCAGCTCCCTTTCCTCTCATATTCCCTTGCTCCCTCACCCCTTCAGCCACCTACCCACACATGATTCGTGTTCCTCATGATTTGTCCTCTTTTCAGCCTGGATGCCTAAGGAAATAAGGTTTATATAATTAATCCATCTGTCAGGCCCTCTGTGTGTTTGTCAATCCTCCTTTAATAACTTGGAATCTGTTTGCTAATTGGAGCTAAACCAGAGCGAGGGGCAGCATGGCATGAGAGGGCAAACTCCTTAAGGTTTCATGAGAACAACTGTCTGAGGAGAGGACAGAGAGCATGAGTAGCGAATTGAGGAATATGTAGCAGAGGTCAGCCTTTACATGTTATATCTTGCACAAAACGGCTGTCCTGTAATATCCACTCTGTGCCTTAGTGCTGTTTCTCATCTATGCTCACCCAATGGAATAGGTGAGCAATTGTGGCAAAGAGGGCAGAGCAAGGCAACAGAACATGCAAATCTATCCCAAATTAGACAACATTAATACCATGGATCATAGAATAATGTTTTCTCTTTTTCAAGTTCCTTGTTCTGTTTCATTTTTCTCCATACATTTTCCTCTTTCTTTTCCCCTCTTGTCTCTGAAGTTTTCCTCTTTCCTTCTTCTTTCTATCTTTTACCTCTGTGTCCTCGTCTTCATCCTCTAAGTTCCTTTTCTCCAAAGGAATGCCTCAACAGTAATTTCAGTCTTGCCTTTCATCCTGCACTCCCCCACATACTCTCTTGTTACTGCTAATTGTGCTCCCTTCCTGGACTGACACTGCTTCCCGAGAGGAAGGAGAACTGCCGTAATGATTGGTGGCAGCAATGTCTTAACCATCTTCTTTAGAGCACAAACACTGTCACAGTGTTTGAAAAGCTACATTAATTGAACATAGATTTGTTCAAGCTGCTCATTGAATGGATTTCCCTTGTGCCTGGCTTGTGTTACAGCTTATTTTAGCTATAGACTGAATCCAAACAATAGTTATTACTCCTGCCAGCGGCTGCCTCCCCCAGATGCTGAACCCCCCTTGATCTGAGGACCTGGTGTTGCACAGAACAGAGACTCCAGCAGTCAGGAGCAGCAGCAACTAGATGCTAAGTGCAGACCTGGCTTATCGAACCGTGACCTTGGAACAGAAAGAAAATACTTCTCACGGCTTAGATTTTACTTCAGATAACTTCTGCAAGGAAGTTCATCTACTCCCCGTGGAGCAGTCTGGGGAGTCAGAGAATCACAGAATATGCTGAGTTGGAAGGGACCCACAAGGATCATCGAGCCCAACTCTTAGCCCTGCGCAGGGACTCCCCAAGAGTCACACCATGTGCTGAGAGTATCATCCAAACACCCCTTGAGCTCTGTCAGGCTTGGGGCTGTGACCACTGCCCTGGGGAGCCTGTTCCAGTGCCCAACCACCCTCCTGGGTGAAGAACCTTCTTATAATATCCAATCAAAACCTCCCCTGACACAACTTCAGGTCATTCCCTCAGTCACCACAGAGCAGAGATCAGTGCCTGCCCCTCCTCTTCCCCTCACAAGGAAGTTGTAACTGCAGTGAGGTCTCCCCTCAGTCTCCTCCAGCTGAACAGACCAAGTGCCCTCAGCCGCTCCTCACACGGCTTCCCCTCAAGACCCTTCACCATCTTCATTGCCCTCCTTTGGACACTCTAATAGCTTAGTGTCCTTCCTATATTGTGGTGCCCAAAACTGCCACAATATTCAAGATGACTGCACCAAGAGTATGCTTGTCCTGGGGTCAGGACTGCTAAAGGGACTGGCAGGGAAAGAGGTGGGCATCTGAAAGCCCACTGAGGCTCTGACAGCTACTGTGGGCTGTTCCATTTGTGTGTCAGCTTTGCTCAGCCTGTGTGGGATTCCTGTGTGTTGTGCACTGTATAGACCTTCAAGAATGCTCCTTCCCACCTGTACTGTACTGGGGGTTGGACTAGATGATCTCCAGAGGTCCCTTCCAACCCTAACGATTCTGTGATTCCTTTTGGCTTGTAAGTCATCACCCCTGTGTTTCAGCCTGCTGCTGAAGCCCCTGTAGAGGTGGCATTGCATTTCCAGGAGAGGTATCTCATCAAAGCCCAACCCCTTTTCTGCAGCTGAGACCACTCCATGAAGATTTGTTGAAAGCTGAATACTCTGGTAGAGAAGTAGCTCGGCACATGGAGGTTTCCTAACCCATGGGCAGTGGGGGCATTTTGGTCCATGCCCATCCATGAATGCCCTGCTGAGCTGTGTAATGTCCAGTTACTGAAATGGGGCTCCTGCTAATGCTAACTTAGCTGCAGCCAGGCTCTTCTTACAGTGCTGGGGATTCCCTGTGCTAACAACCATCACCCTTCAGAGTGACACAGGAGCGGGACACGTGGAGACAGTGGGATACTCTCTGAGAGAAGGACTCGCAGCATCTGGCTGCCACTTCCAGGTGTACAGTGCCTCAGGTCTCTATAGCTGGAAGCAGAACTGGTGCAATGGGTGCTCTCTTGGTGGTTTTGTATTGTAAATGCAGTGTGGGTGGTGTTCAGAGGTGCCAGGCAAACACAGCTCCAGATAACAGCCGTGGACACAGCGTGTCCAGGATTTCACTCCCGTGCTGTGCTCTGCATCCTCAGGGTCCGTGTGCTGGCCTGGGTTTGCTGATTTAGAGCTTCAGCCTGGGCACAGGTGCAGTGCCCTGTACGTGTAAGCAGGAGAGATTTGCATTTCATCTCTCTGAATCAGCGCAATTCCCCTAAATACCCTCTTCAGTAAATTCCTAATTGCCAGCAATTTATGTCTTTACCTATTTATTGCAGCTTGCAAAGTTTGCAGTAAATTTGGCTTGTGATTTTGTATTTGTAGCAGTTAAATCACTAATGTTCTGAGAACTTTAAAGAAACATATGCCTTAAAATCAGCAAAGCATTTACTACTTTTGCATACATGGTAAAGTCTATTTTATTTTACTGCGTTACATTACTAAATAACCTTGGTTGTTATTCTTCAAGGTCTCAGTGTGTCGAGCCATTAACAACTATGGAATGTATCTAAACTGCATTAGAACTGCATAACTACAAGCTAAGGGGTAATCAAAGATCTGTCAGGCTTAACGTAAGCATATGGACAGCTCTCCGCTACTAATATAGGAAAAAAACCCACTTAATTTGGAATTTTTAGGCATAAGTCCCTAAGGATGCTTTTACCTAAATGATCTTCAACTTCTACAGTGCAAGTGGAAACACCAGTGCAGGAGAATAAGGAACTAAGAGTTATGATCCTCTGAAAGGGAGAAGGAGGACATGAATATTTAACCTGTGTATATATATAAAATTAGTACAGAGGTAAACAGTTTGATGAGTAATGATGCATATATTTAATTTATAGTTTTATGCATTTTTAAAGAAAATAAATGTAAGTAGGTAGAAGCTTGAGTTTAATCAAAATAGCAAAAGAAGCATTTGGGCTAGTTTATTGTCTGCTAAACAATGAAACACATGTGACAACTTCTGAAAATTGCAGTTCTTGAAGGGGAGGAAGCAGAAGAATCTGTGAGGTTTAACAGCGGTTCTGGCTACGCTGCAGACAGTAGGCTTTTCACAAAGTCTGCAGGATTTGTGGAAATACAATATATTGAACCTTTCAGGTGTTACCACTAGACAGGCCCTTCGTCATCTGAGTAACATCGGTGCCAAAGCTGTGGAAGTTGTCAGGTGTTCTGACACTACTTTTTGTATTATTAAGATCAAGAAGCGATTAATAAAAAGAGAAATGTGGCACTGTGTGGTGGAAACTACATTTTTCTTCTTAGGGCCACTGTCAAACAGTTTTTCAGGAAGAATGACACAGTTTAAGAAATCTGAATCTTGAATTCATATTGACTCAGAGGGGATCCAACAGGAGAGAGCTGAAGTTTTGATTTCCATCCTGGCTGCATGCTGATCCAAAACAGTGGGCAAAGTCCAGGGTGGGATCTGAAAATGTCTTCCAAAGGACAGCAAATTGCTTTGTCCCTTCTCCAGGTACAGCCACTCAGCTGCTCAGGTGGTGTTCGTGTTCCGCAGCATCTCCCCCGGGCTGCCGTCAGCACTGCCATGGCACTGTGCTGCTCTTCTCCACACAGGCGGGCTCCTTCCTCCCGAGAACTTGTGTAAGCCCGAGATTTTATATCAGCATATACAAGAGACATATGAAGTAAGGGAGTGGAAGAAGTGCAGTCTAATATATACCACTGGGATACAGTAGAGTAAGAGGCAATATATGTATATATCTCCATAAGAGAGAGGCTCAGTGCAAGAACTACTAGAAGTTAGTTTGCTGGAATCGAGATAGATCTTTGCCATAATGTGTTTAGCGGTGACTTTTGTATTGTGATTTATTGAGAGGCTGTGTTATTGCTTTTAATTTTGAAAAGCCATCTATAACCTGTTCACAGTAATGAAACTCAAGAAAACCATATGTTCAGGATATTGTTGCTAGTATGTTATGTTTTATGGTTCTTCAAGATGCCTTAGATGATTTCTCCATCAACAGGTCTGTATTTTGTGGCTACTGAGGGTAGCTCTACACTCTAAGTGAATTAAATCCTGTTGTGTTCCTGCTGCTTCTTCAGAAAAGCAGCTGTTTAATGTCTGCCTATATGGAAAAAAATCATGCAAATATTTCATTTTTTTTCCCTGATGTTGTAAACATTATTATTAATCATTTTCTTATAATAATTTTGGATTAGGTAGGTCTAGAAGAAGGATGAAAAAGACAAGGTGGTGTTTAACAAAGTAATTGAGGAAGGCTGGGCCACAAGTATTGACTGCAAGGAAAGAGGAACAAAGATGTTTGTGTGAGGAGCTGATAAGCTCCCACGTTGTTGCAGAAGACACTTGCAAATTCAGGCTAGTCAAGGCAACCTTCTGTCTGCTCTGTCACAGCTAAATTGTGCCACTGTACAAGCTGTCAGCAATATCAAACCCCCCTCAGAAGCGTCACCTTTTCTTCCTTTCACTGACTGAATATCCGTGTCATGTTTTGGTTTTCTCTCTGTTTGGTTGGACAGTTGCCCCATCACTGATAGTGAGCAGTGAAGTTACGGGGTTTGGCTCATGTCATTTATTGAGGTGTTGTTGTAGGGTCCCTCAGAAGCTCCCCCTCTGCATTACAAAGAGTGTGTCTGCTGAACAAATGAAAAAAGACTCTTTGTGAAGGTAATACTCTCAGTGTTGTGACTCTGAGTGCTGTTCCCATGTTGCAGCCTTGCAGGTACGTGTGTGATGCACAGTAAATCTGGAAATATGGGTATGTGGACTAATTATTGTTCTGCCAGCACTAACAGCCTGTGCTTGGGGTGTAAACACTGTGCAGTGAGCCTGGTGCTGTGCAGCATTGGAGCTGGTGGGAGCAGGTGCTGGGACCAAGCATTCATGGATAAATACAGACATCACTTTGGTTAGCTTAATAGTCTATCAATATACACTTTCCTTGAGGAAATGTTAAATGTATAGCTACTGCTTGACTGTCAACCAGTTGCACATGTGGTGAGTCCTTCCAGATCAGATACCCAATAACTAGATTTACTTCTTGGAAAAAAAACCCAAAACCAAAACAATGTGTTTACTCAGACATACTTGCTGACCTAAGAGATGTTTAGGTAGGTAGTTAAAGCTAGTTAAAAGGGGCAGGTGAATGCAAGTTATCCCAGATGCCTTCCTGCTAGTCTCCAGGAAGATCACGGGATCGTGATGTTAAATCCTCTGTGGAAAGGGATAAAAGGCTCCATGCAACTCTTGCTGGAATTGAGGAGCCATGCTCTTGTCAGAGCAGTGATTTGGCCTCTGAAGTACAGCAGGAAATTATTGTGCACCTCTGCTTCTGTGGGGAGGAACCAGATTTAGGAAAGGTGAGGTTTGTCCTAGAACCAGGTCTCAGTGGGTGGACTGTGTCTGTCTCTACTAGACATGTGCATGCAAATGAAGGAGACAAACATCCTGCCATGCCTGCATATAAATGTGCAGTTTAAAAGTTTTAATATTTTTATGCCTGAACTTCTCAGGTTCAGATTTTAGAAGTCATTGTGTTTGTGGGATTTTTTTTCCCTCTCCTAAATTAGCATATCTCTGGTTGTTAGGGAATGCACACAGTGCTTTGTCGATTGAAGCATTAATTGCCTTAGGCCTTCACGCTGTAACAATCTGAATTATTCTTTCATATTCCCCTTCAGTTCTCTGGTTTCTGAGTGCCTTAGAAGCAGTGAAAGCTGGACTCGGTCAATGTGCAGGAGAGTAAGGAGAGTTCCTAAGCCCTGGGTTTTATTCCATGAATTAACATGGCTACTGGGATAAGGGGACTGTATCTTTCCACTCCTCTGAAGTGCTCAGCTCACTATTTGTGGGCCGTAAAAAAAGCGGCAATAACAATAATCCTTGTCTGACCATTGAGAGGAGTGAATCCACCGTGCCTTCCAGCAGCTCACAGCCAGTAAAATAGGATCATATAGTGCATATCATCTGCATTTAGTGTGACTACCTGCTACTGAGAATATTGATTATCTTCCATGCTGCCGTTCTGGGTTTGTATCTTCATTTCTTTGCTATCAGATAACCACTCTTTTAGCCCAATGTGTGCCTCAGGAAAGAAAAACCTGGGAAGGGCAGGTTTGAACCAAGTGTGACTGGTCACAGTGCTCAGGGACATTCACCCTTGTGTATCTCATGGATCAACACAAACAGCTATTTCTGGCAGGAATACCCCTGGACTTCTGGCTTTTGTGGCCTTTGCACTGCTTTGCATATATGCTGCCATAAGAACTCAAATAATGTGGCCATTCCTAGATAACAAACAACATTTTTGTCACCAAAATGAATTCTGAAAAGCTCTTCAGAGACATTAAAAGTCTTGGGTTATTTTTTCTACCTCTGGATTACTGGATATTGTTCATGTTGCATAAGAACTTAAGAGTTTTTCTGTTGTTACACAGGAGACGTTCCTGAGCTATTTTAAGAACTTAAATTTAGTTCCAGAGAAAGGTAGAGAGGAGATGCCAGCTTTTGAGAGAGAGATGAAGGACCGAGGCTGGTTTTCTGCCTTTCATCTTGATATATCGTGTGACACCAATTGGACAGAGAAACATTCTCTCTAATGGAGGGAGGAAACTTTCCTTTGGGCTGATGGGCTCATGTGTGTGCAGGAAAAACTGAAAACTTCTAATGGGTGATGAGGTGAGCCTGTGGCAGCCTCGGGATGCTGGCTAAAGGCCAATGCCACTGTGTGTTTGTAGATGCAGATGGAACTATCCCAAACAGGGTAATGTGTTATCAAATATGATTTGCTGTTGTTGTGATCCATTTACTGCCTTGGAGTTTCCTTGAGTTTGGATGGTGATGTTTCTCTTCACCCTTTGCCTACTAAATGGCAGGATTTTTTTTCCCCCAGCAAACACAGGTAAATTTGTTTTGTTGGTACTGTTTTTAATTATCCACATGCAGCCCAGCCACTTGAGATCAAATGGAATAAAAAACCTGTATTCCAAAGCAACGATGCATTAGAAGAATGTCAGCAGCACTTTATATATATATTGCTCCAACACTTTGTGTTTGATGAGGAATATGCTCTCAGTGCACACACACCACTGTGGCACAAAGGGTGAAGATATTTGGGTAGACTCTGTTCACATTTGTGATCATTCCAATCCTGTCCTTTTTGTTTAAGCATCAATTTAAATTAACATAAAGAAAAATGTTATGTCTTGAGGTTTTGGTGAGGCAGGCACACACACAAATTATGAGAGGAAAGAGGAAATTTGTTAAAATAAAATTAATATTAAGATTAGCTGGAGTTTACTAAGATGCAGATTCATTAAACCCAATTGTTAATACAAACACTTCCTCTTGATTTAGGAGCTCTAGAGTTCACCATTTGGCCTTGGAGCTCATCTAACTTCTTGAGACAAGTGGCAAACATGGTGTCACCTCTGCTTTGCAGGACTAAAGACACATAACTCAAGGGATGCTGTAGCTGCTACTGAAGAAATCAGGTACATACAGACTTGATCTTTCAAGGTGAAAAGACATTTAAACCAAGAAACAAGAACCTCAGCTGAGATCCCTTGACTTTGAGATGTGAATTTTAACTTTCTCATGCTGAACAGCCGTGCCCTGTTTTTCTGTGCCATTTTCCTCCCTGGAGAGTTGACATTTGTGTAACTCTAAAGTGTGTCTACTGTTGTGTAACAGCTGGAGATCTGGTCCATGAGTTTTTGAGCATAACAAGGAAGAAACCTTTATTCAGCTTGCAGGTACTGCTCTGTGCAGACAGGATGTGACCTGCAGCTGCTGTGTGGAGTTAATTTCTGTGCTGAGATGGAAGTGAAGTCCCAGCTGCGGCTCTGGCACTGTACATGTGGAAAGCAGAGATTTTTCTACTGGGAAATAATTTGTGGAAAAAGTAAAATTTAAATAAAGTCCAGTAACACTGACATTGTGGATGATGGGAAGGAAACCGTGGGAAAATCTGTGAGGGACAGGTACCTTTTTCTCCCTTTCTCTTCTGCTCATTTTTGCAGTGGAGTGAAATGAGGGCTGCAGAAGAGAAAAAATGATGAATAGGTGAAAAAAATGAAGGGCAGCTTCTTCATACAAGTGTGTCCTCAGTGGGAAGACAAAGAATCCCCTTCCAGATTATACCAGCTGTGAATCTGACTTCTGTTCCTTACTCTCGTATACTTTTGTTCTTTTTTTATTAAAGATTTATCTTGTCTCCTTTTAGTTTCCAGGAAAAACACCTGCCCAAGAGAACAGTTTTAATGAATCCTCAGTAATTTCATATCAAAGCAATACTTTCAGCGATAAATTCCAATGGACTTGTTTGCCTTTGTAAAGCAGTTCTGGCTGGGTTGACTAATATATTGACTGAAAAAAATATTTTGAAGATATGCCTGTTGTTCATGCAGAGTTCTCTTTTGCAGAGAGAATAACCCCCTTTTCCAGGCAGTCCTCCACCAACTTCTTTTGTCTTTGAAAATTTTCCCCTTCTCCTCTTGATTGTTATTCAGTGCGATCTCACTTGCCTTTTCTCCCTGGGAGCTGCACAAAGGCAAGTTCTGCCCATAAATTCAGGAGAAGCTTTCTTCATATTAAATGAGTTTCATTTAATGCATCTTAGGGGGAAGCATTTAAACTGTAGGATTGCTGATCTTTACCTTTCTCAGTTTCTTTGTTAGAATGACCTGTCATTCCTTTCTTTTGATATTCAGTAAATAATTTCCTGGTGTATTTCTAACCCTTAAGTTTGGGCTCCATCCAATTTGTCCAGGATGGGTTTTTTTGAGTCCTCATTAATCCCTCCATTAGTAAATGTTGTTTTAACTTAGCACCACGTAACCAAAAGCATATCTGTGTGCCTGCCTGTGGTTTTGCTCCTCTTTTCCCCTTTTAACTCATGCAGCTGGTTTTGCTCTCTCCAAGTCCAAAAATCTAGAATCAGAGCCTTACCTATATGGTAACCTGTGGAGTAATAAATCACTGATCTCTCTTTCCTCAGTCAGAAAAGGAAATTTGGAATTGAAACTACAGATAGGCAAAGATGCTGCTGGCTATTGCAGCCTGTGCATTCAGATACAAAGCATTTAAACTTTTCGGGGTGGAAATGTTTTTCACAGTAATCAGACTGAACACTGAAATGAAAGAAAATAAAAGCTCAACCTTTTTATCTCACTCCTGTGAAATAAGTTGTGATCATATCCATGCCTCTGGAAGGGAAATGAGTGTGATTAATGAAGCAAATCATACATTTTAACGTGTCTGATAAAACAGTTATTCCAAAGAGAAAACAATACCTTTAGCAATTCAAAATATTGTTATTTGCATCTCTTTTTAATCTGCTTTTTCTTTTCATTGCCTTCAAATTCAGGTAGGCTGCCATTTATTGCCAAGACATTACTGTTTCACGTCTTTCCCTTCTTATTTGCCTTTCCATCTCCTTGCCATATAATGTCTATGTCCATCCCCCCTCCCTCTCAAGTGGAAACACTTTTGGTATTTCATGTTTTTCTAAGTCTTTCCACAGATAAATTAACCACATGAGGGAACTTTGCAGCAACTTGCCCATTGCTACTCTGTGGAAGTTAATAGGAAGGTACAAAGGGTAAAATATGTCTCTAAATGTTAGATCCATTAACTTACTGACCTTTAAAAAGGTTGGATGGCAAGTGAATCTTGGCATGCCTGGCAACTTCCAGTCATTCAAAACTGACTAAACATGTGTGTAAGTGAAAAACTTAACACTGTACTGAGGGTGCCTGTGTAAGCTATGTTTGATATTCCACTGAAAGTCCTGGGAAAGCACTGATTTCAGCCAGCCTGTGAAAGAGGTCGATGTGCTTCTTATCCTTCTGGGAACAGCCTGACCTCTCCTAAGGTCCATCATTCTGTACTCTTCAGAGGTTTCTAGAGTGGAGTGGACTCCACTGAAAATCAATTTATGTCCAAAATCAACAGATATTGTGGTGTCATTCCTAGTGTAGCAATCACAGATGGTTTTATTTGTCAAACGTAGTTTCATACTCTTTATAAAAATAATTAAACCTTTTTTTTTCTTTTTGCTCCCCATTATTTCTACTGGAAGGCTGTTTTGAACTTCACCTTTCTAATGGTTTTTCTTTCTAGGTTACATTTATTCATAATTGGTCAAATCATACCAAATTACCTTCCTGTATGTTTTTCTTTCACTTAAAACATCACATTTACTCCTGTAGCCTCTATTAGCACATCAGACTCCTCCTCACTCAGACCCCATTTTGGATCTGCTGCATTACATCTTCTAGGCTCCATGTTTCCTAGATCTTGCTCTTGGACTTGCTAGCTAGTCCACTTTGGACTAAGTTGTTAAACTACCATTTGGAGATGAAGTTGCATGAAGAACTTTGAAAAGGGCACTGATGCTCCTTCACTTATGTTGGATATCCCCCTTTGAGGGCAGTGAGGCCCCCACAGTTTGCCCAGAGAAGCTGTGGCTGCCCCATCCCTGGAAGTGTCCAAGGCCAGGTTGGATGGGGCTTGGAGCAGCCTGTGATAGTGGAAGGTGTCCCTGCCCATGGCAGAGGGGTTGGAACAAGATGTTCTTTAAGTTTCCTTCCAACCCAAACTATCCTGTGATTTAGCCTATGATCAAAGGCATTTCTCAGGCCTGATGTGTTGGAAGCAGGAGAGGCAGAGTCATGATCAGGGAACCCTCTGTGTGATCAGTGCAGTGGGTTGCTGTGAAATCACTGATGAGCCATATGCCAGTCTGTAGACCTTCCCCAGCTTCTACAAAGAATTTCTTCTGTGTTTAAGGTTGTGTCCCCAAAACTGAGGAGAAGAGCAGATCCTTTCAAACATGTTCCCTAGTAGGGAATTGTAAGGGTCAGTGCAAAATACTCTGAAGCTGATATATAGGGTTCTCAGAAAGCTGAAATGTTGTCAGGCATGTGCTGGACTGTTGGAGGAGAAGGTGTTCCCAGGAAAAAGACAGTCTGGATGGCTGAAAGGAGTTGTTCCTTGCCCTGCCATGGTCACACATAGAACTCTGTCTGTCTGTGACTGCAGTGCCCATGAAACAGGAGCCCTGCAGTCCTGCTCCTGAGAGCGCTGCCCAGTGTGCTCACATCATGCTCCTCTCATCCAAAGGTAATTTTTCCATGGGAACACCCTCTCTCCTGTCTGTGCCCATTGTTTTGCCTTTCCTTGAAGCATCTTTGCTTTCTAGTATGACCTTTTCAAAGTGAGAGTGACCACAGCTCAGTGTGTCTTTTAAGACCATGAAATGCCCACATTTACCAGAAATTTCCAGTAGGAGCTCCTGTGGCACAGAGCCTGCACTCTGGTTTGCTGCTGTGAGTGTTGCTGGGTGAGCTACTGAGGTGTCTGCAGTGGCTCCAAGATCTTTTCTGAAGAGATTGTAACTTGTCCAGAACTCATCCATGTTTGTGTCAGTTTGATTGGCATAAATATGTGGTAAATCTTTGTGTTAAAAGCCGTCAGGGCATCTTAATGTTTAACCTAAGCAAAAAATGTTTTCTTTTTTAATTATTTAGATTTGATGAGAAAGCTAATACTGCTTTGGCATGTTGTGGGAATCTCTCATTCACCTGCGTCCATCGTCTGCATCTGTAATCCAACCAATAATCAATATTAGGATGACAAGTACTCAATGCTGTACCCTGCAGATAGCGGGGTTATCTTTACCAGACGTCTGTGATGTGTTTATATCAGCTCAGGAGGAACACTGAGTGTGATGTTGTTCCTTCAAGAGCAGACTCATTGATTTCACAGGGACTTTTTGTAAAGGAAGACTGTTAATTCAATCTGAGTAAAGGAACAATTCAGCATGTTCCTGTTGATTAGCTGTAGCTGGAGTTGCTTTGGATCTGTAAGTTACATCTTTTCAGGCCCAGAATATGCAATATGAATCCCAATTTTCACAGTCCTCATATCTATTCGGATTTGATTTTTGAATTGGAATTTTCTTATTCTTTCTCTATATTGTGTGCTCGAATTGTATAAAAACCTTCTCTAGTGTATATCCTGGATGAAACAGAAATACTTTGGTCTTTCCAGAGACAGAGCAAAACCTGTGCAGTTAATCCAAATTCAGAATGTCACTGTAGACTTCTCCAGGCCTATCTGATGAATGAATATTTCTGAATTGTGTTCACCACACTCTTTTATCAAAGCTCTATGGCTTATTTTATATTGTTGGATGTCTTTTATATTTTCATGTCAGCTGTAACTACATTTCCTCAATTTTTTTCTCTGCCAGGTTTGGATGTTACATTGAATGTGAACAGATTATTTTGTGATATGAACAAGATCAGTCATTTAAGACTGAATTGGTTACTGATTACAAAAGAAATTCTTCATGTGAATCATGCATCTTGTGAGAAAGAATGGTATCAAAGGTGTGTCTTTATGTTTAGAAACAATTTTAAGTTATATCTGACTTCTCCAAAATTTACCAAATTGACACCAGTGCTTCTAAGTAAAATAGAAATTGCCTGTCTAACTACATTCTGTTGTTTAACTATGTTTAAACAATTCAGTAGTTTGTAAATAATAGATAATTACTGTGTTTCAGTTGAGAATCAGGCAAAATATCTCATTGAATCTTCCTAGTCTGTAGAATTTGTTCGTCTGTCTGTGAAAGATTCCATTTCTATTGACTCTAATCATGTGGAAGTTGCTTCCTGTGTGGTCTCTGGAAAAATAAAGAGCTGTTTTCTAATAATGATTCATCTCACCCCAAAATGGTTTTAAAAAGAAGCAAAACCTGGACATATAACCTGTAAATAGCTCAAGTGGGGTGAGATGTACCTCACCTTTGAGATGTGAGGCTGTAGGTGTTTTCATATGTGTTCACAAAGATTAAAGATATGTTTAAAATTACATGTAACACAGACCAAGACCACTTGCATGTTCTGAAGTGGTTCCTGTCTGTCTTTCATGTTTGTGCAGTTTAATCCTGAACTTTTACCTTCCATGGCAAATCAATATGGTGGGAAGAGCCTGGAATAAAAAGTCAGGGTGTCTTGTTACTTCTTGAAGGACCCTTTCACCTTGTCCTGCTTCATCCTGGCTGTGCTGCTTCCTGGGCACTGGGAATTGTGCATCAATAAACACTTCAGTGATACTCCTCTTAACACAGCACTTGTTCTTGCAAGGTTCCCACTGCAACGAGGGCGAAGGCTGGAGGTCGTGTTTGGAGATGAGGTCGGTTGTTGAGCAGGAGGGAAATTAAGTTTAATCCACTATAAGGGAACAAAGAGGAGCTGAGGCTGGTAAATGATGAGCAGGAGGGAAATGAGACAGCAAGTACTTAACAAAAGGAGTGATTGAGAGCTCTTTGGAGTGCCAAGGCACTGGGAGGAAGAGAGGTTTGGAGAGTGGAGTTTGGAGAACAAGTTCTCATCTCACTGTGTTCTCAGGAGCACTTTCCATTAGGATGTGTGTCCTCTGCAATCCATTTCAGCACGTGGAATTTCTGTTGGAGGAGCAAACTAGTTTTATCCTTTTCACTCTGAGGCTGGCACTATAGCCAGTCCTGTACCTGGAATTAGCCAGTCTGCCTGCATTCATAAAATATAACAGGATTCCTGAGCTGATTCAGATTCATATCTAGGCAGTTTATTTTTGGATCCCAAGGCTGCTTTAAAATGTATCTTAATACAAACCTCTGCTAGTGGTTAACTGGGTGAACCTGATTTTGATTCAATATCCCCATGATCTCCATCCCAATAGCTTTATTCTATCTTGTCTTGTTTTCAAAGTGTACCTTCTCTAATAAATACACAGTCAAAAGAAAATGTGCTAATGCTCTGAACAAAGCAAGCTTTGATTTCATGCTTTAGGAAATCAGTCACATTTTATCACTGTCGCCAGTTGGTGCTTCCACAAACACAACCTGTAGCAGTTTTGTTTTTTTTTTTTTGCCTTTGGAGAGCTTTGGAAAGCTTAACTCCATGAAAAAATACCAAATTCCCATTGATCAAAGGAAGGAAAAGGTAAATCCATTTGTATCAATGACAAATGGATTTAAGATACTGTATTTGGGTCCTTTTAAAGTCAATAATCTCTATAAAAGATCTCTCTGACTGGATTTCCAATACGATTTTTTCCTGTGTCATAGAAGTCTCAAAAAGTCAAAGTACTATAGATAAATACTTACATATCCCACAAAACTAACAGTGGTTTTGTGAGTATCTGTGATCTGCAGGGAAAACATTAACAGGACCAGCTCTCATCTGATTTGGTGGTATAGCTGAAACCCTAATTAGGTGGCACTAACACACAGTGTTAGTTAGTCCACTCATAATGTCATGTTACTTCAGAAGTATTCCTCCCTGAAAGTTGGGAATAACGGCTGGGACTTTGCAAAATTAGCTCTTTCTATCCCATGTTGCCAGGAGATAGATAACAGGGGGAAGTGGGCCCATGTGGCACTAAGTATGTGTGATCACACAGACTTGCATTACCATGGTAGTACAGTATCTTTAAAATGATTGATTTGCTAAATTGCCTTAACTAAAAATAGTAAGGTGGCAGCTTAAAATAAATTAATTATTAATATTTTCCCTCTTTCTAGTAGCCAGAAAAAGATAATAAATAAATAAATTTGAGACCTAGCAAAAAAATATGTGGTCCAAGGTCAGTCAGAGTCAACTGAAAAATAGATACAAGCATCAGTGGAATTTGAACTTTGGAGGATCTGAGAAAGGGAGAATGGTCAAAATTAGAACTTCAAAAAGCCAATTATTTCTCCCCGAATCTGCTCCATCCCCTTTCAAGTGCAGACTTTTTCCCAAAAGTACATTTAAAGAGTGTGGAGGGCCAGGCAGGGAGGGGAGAGAGCTCACAATAGAAAGCTTTCTCCTAAATGCAGTGTGTACCCAGAGGCTATTAGAAGACTTTTGAGTAAACTGTATGATTGTACCCTGGCTGAAAAACACAGGAGCCTGTAATTATGCTGTGCTGTATTTATTCACTGGTGAATTCTTTTAGCTTTTTTTTTCCCCATAGGATATTCTTTATGTACAGGTTGTGTGTTTTGGGTGCACTTCATTTTTAATACCGTTCATAATTTAGCTTTGGAACCACGATATTTATTAGAACAATATAGCATATAAAAGCCACCTTTTTGCCTTTGTGCAGCTAAAATAAATAACGTATATAATACATATCCATCTCAGTGCTGAATATATTAAGGCACATTCACAATACTGTACTTTCAACATCCAACTCCATGATTTAACTCTGCTCTGTAGTATTTTTTTATTAAATCAGACAGATTGGTGATCTATTTTGCAGTGCATGGAATGTAAGCAGTCCCTGGTACTCTTCATTCTCTGCACACCCTCTGTTCTTTAAGATATTTATTGAAATGGTTGGTGAGGTGCAACAAGCCAGATATAATATTCCCCTTGCCTTTTGTGCGACTGCACTGTAATGAAGAATTAATAACAGATTCCTGAAGAATATTAATCATACTTTCACAAGCCAGTAGGGAGCAATTTAAGTGCAGAAAAAGTAACGTAACGGTCCAACTCATAAGCCCATGCAGAAAGTTGGGAAGAAATGGGCCCTGGCAAAGGGTTTTCCCTCCTCTCTGACGCGGTGAAGCATCGGCACAGCTCCTCACATGGACCACGGAGCTGCTCCATCCTCAGCACATCCCGACCCTCTGAAGTGTCTGGCTGTGTTGGCAGAAGGACACACAGGAGGACACTCAGGAGGAGTGCTGACAACATACCTTTATACACAGGTATTCCCTGAAAAGCCCTTTCTCCACAGGATGGAGGACAGACCAAAGGGGGAACAATCCATCCCTTCCTATAGGGATACCATAGAATCACGGAATGGTTTGGGTTGGAAGGGATCCCAAAGACCATCTCATTCCACCCCCTGCCATAGGCAGGGACACCTTCCACTAGACCGGGTTGCTCCAAGCCTGTCCAGCCTGGCCTTGAACACTTCCAGGGTATTCCCACTTGGAATAAAGTGTGATCTGACAGTCTTCATCCATTAGCAGAGAGAGGGGAAAATGTCATGTGGCCAATGAAAATATTTACTTCTGATATTTTCAAAATATTTCTTTTTGATATTTTCAAAATACAATCTTTATGCTTTTTCATTTTATATTTCACCTTTTTGGAAATAGGCATTAAATAAAATTTCAAAATTAAAAGCAGTTTTATGCAAACCTCCCTTTGAGATTTCTCATCCTGAAGGCATCAAAGTGACCATTCTGGTCATTCCTAAATTTTTTTCCAACATTCTTCCCGGTCTGGAGAATCACCTGAAACCTCTTCGTTTGGGGGAGCTGCTTCAATTTTGATGAATCAGTGTTTCTAGAGGAAAAAAAAATCATTGTGTCAGAGGCAGTCTGAGCAGCCAGAGGGCAAAGCTCCCCCTGAGGCTTTGCAATGCCGTGCTTTCTTGACGTGATAGATCTGTGATAACTCTGCAGTAGTTAATGCCTTCCATTTTTGCAGAATGCAGGGTCAGAAGTTGACCCCGCAAAACATCTTTAATGAAAAATTATAACGCTCTGAGTATAACCTGTGAAAGAATTAATTTTTCAGAATCTCTTAAAATATTACACAAAGGGCAATCATGTTAAAAGAACCCTATTAATTAGACATTGTGTTAAAATGAAAAAGGCTTTATGAAGGAGACTACAGTGTTGCACTGCAGTCTGTTTGTTAATTAGGATAAACATATTACATCAGGAAGAGCTATATTTATATTTTTAGTAAGCTCACTGTTAAGGAACTTTACTAAATCAAGAGTAAAACTTGGCCCCACAGTGCAGCACAGAAATGACTGATTAGTGGGAAGAGAGGGGCAGGGGGCTGCTCATGAGTGTGGTGATTATTGTGGGGGAAAACCTCTCAGTTCTAGCCCAGTTAGGGGCCTATTGCTGTTTTCACAGATATGTTTGGATAGAAGAGGCTCCAGTGAAGCAGCCATGAAAACTTGTCAGAGACATCCAAAGCAGTCTTTCATTATTCCTGATGATATTTTCGTTCCTCTCCAATGTGAAGTGTGTTCTGTGTGTGCAGCTGCCCCTGGCCAGCTGCTCACTGGGGTACCTGGCCACTGCTGCTGTGGGCCAGAACGCTTTGCCTTCGCTGGCTCCTGCTGATCCTTCAGGAAGCTGGGATGCTCCGAGCAGCAGGTCATAGTGGCAGCTGCTCATGGCAGGTTCACAGGCACTGGACTCGGCCTTTCTCCCACCTCATCCTGCATTCTTCCTGCTGTCCTGTCCTATTAAATGTCAAGGATAACCACCCTGACTTTGCACTTGGTCGTGGGCTGCAGTTCAGTGTGAGGAATTTAACCTTTCTGACAAACTGGAAGTGCTCATAAATCTGAACTGAGCCATGGGGTTTGCTCAGAGCACTGTGTGGAGACCTGAGTTAAGCCAGGTGGACCTGGCAAGGTTTTTTCCCCTCACCTTTTGGCAGGAGGGGCTGCTATCCTGAATTCTCTGACAATGTTATCTCAATACCTGGACCCAGGTTATTCTTCATCCCTAGTCAGCCAGCGAAAAGGGACCCCTTGCCCACTGAGTAATGAAGGTGGCAGATAATGGTGTACGTCCTTGAGAAAAGCTCACAGTTTCCAGAGACTCCAAGAGCTTTGGGACTGCCCTGACTCTTGCTTAAATGTAGGGATTAGGACATGAGGGTGTTACATTCTCTTATCTTCTTCCTCAGTTCACTTCTCTAGGTGCACATGATGCTGCTCCCCAGTTAAATGTCCAGAGATCACACAGGTGGAAAAGGCTGGTCTGGTCTTTTTGCCCTTGCTTTAGGGCAGGAGCATCGATGGTCCCAAGTGTGGAAATATCTCTTCTGAATCTTCCTGCTGGGTATGGATTTTAGATCTTCCAGGCAAAGGCACGGTGACTTTGCACGTTGACAGTGGTAATGAAAATGCAGGGTGCCTGAACTGGAGCTCTGATGTGGAAACCACACACAGCTCCAGTCAGCTCCAAGCAGGATTTCATAAGGGCACAAAAGGAGCACCCTGATTAAAACACTAGTCTACTGGGCTTACTTTCTAACTGCTCCTTATTGTATTAATTCAAAGTTTTTCTCTTATTGGAAAATTAAGTAGCAGGTGTAGTTGAAATGAACTGTAGCAGACTGGGTTTAGTGGTGTGGTAAATAGATTGTGATATTCGTTTCCAATTAAAGTTCTTTTGCAAAGATCAGTGAAGCACATTCCCATAAATTGAATCACAGTAAACTAATAAACAAATTTCTTTCAGCCTGCTGATGGCAAATTCTTATTTCCTTAATATGTAAGATCACCTCATGGTATTAATTATATGATGCACAAGCAACAAAGAAGCAATCATTTATTTAGCATTAATTTTATATTTGTTTTTACCTTGGAATTAGCTTTATAGGTTATTCCATACCCACAGACAAGGAACACTAAGCATTAGAAAAAGGAAATTTCAAGTGAATATTTTTAATGCTTGACTTCTGTCTATCATCCAAAAAGATTTTTAAAATCTTGTTAATGAGTGTGTGGCATTATTTGTTTTGCTGGTTAATGGGGCCACTACATCTGCAAGGGAGCACTGTAACCTTTAAACTCAATTAGTGTATGAGACACATCAGTAGCAACAGTGTTCATCAATAATTAGAGCAGAGGCTCAATTCTGCATCTGTAAACACACTGCTAGAGTAGTTTTAAAAAAATTAAGATATTATTAAACCAATCTTAAATGTCAGCAGGATGTTCTTAGCACATAGAAATGGTGTGACAGTTTATTGAGATCCTACTCTCACTATATAAAAATACATTTTGGTGCTGAATAGAATCTGATCATTGACAGAGGTCCCTGAGGGGGTACCTGCACTTAGACTAGGATAATAAAAACCAATAAAATAAAGCTCTCACTGTATAATAATGTAATTTCTTGAGATCCTGTCATTATTGCAGGCATGTGAGATGCCTATCAGAATGGATTAAGCATCCCCAGCAGGAGCTTTTATAGGCTTCCACTCTGTGAGGTTACGTAAGTTAATCTGGGTTTGGAAGGCCAGACTGTCTTCAATCCCTTTTTAGGCTGGCGGAGGGAGCTGGGTTTTGCTGGAGGCCATTCAAAGCCCCAAAGTCAGATTTCTGTGGTTTGTTCTCTGGAGAGGCCCAACTCTCACCTTCAGTGAGGGAGAGAAGGATGAAGCTCATTTTGTGAGTATCTTCTCTGTAAGTAATACTAATTTGTAAATCTTTTTCTGGACAGACAGTTTTAAGTCTGGACAGACTCATTTCTGCTGTCAGGGCATTCATGCATCCACAACATCTTTTCCTTCCACTTCAGAGAGAAGCTACTGCTTTATTGCATTTTGGAATCTTTATTCTGATTTTTCCATCTGCTGTTTATCTCAGGTTAAGTTTACTGCAGATGACTGACCCCTCCTAGTTCATATTATTGAAATGCTTCCTGTGAGGACTCCCTAAGTTCTGCAGAGCTGTCTTGGAGTTTGCACATAGAAGGCTGTCCCTTCCTGCCTTGGGTGGGCACCATGGAGAATTGTGCTTCTGAAAAGCTGAAAACCTTTGGCTGCCTTTGTCTTCTTTTTAATGCAAAACATGTCTTGAAATTTTGCAGTCAGACAAAAATTTTTTTCAGGTATAAATATAGTCATTGTGCAAGTGCAGGCTATCCGGAAATCCAGCATTTATTTTCCTTATGAGACCAGAGCAAGAGATATAAAAGGGAAAGATTTAGGTCAGGTAAAAGGGAAAATAAAGTGGCTGGTGACTTTGTGTCGCTCACTGGTGCGTCTGCTTTCTGTGCTGCCCGTGTCCTTGGGTTCCTTGTGTTCCTTGTGTTTGTCTAAGGTGAACTGTAAAGTACAATCACAGTCATTTCCTTGTTCCTCTGGCAGAAAGCTGCAATTCTCTGGTGATAACAGAGCTTCTGTTCTTCTGAGTGATCTTTCTACAAAAGCCTTCATAAAAGTAATTATTCTGTTTCAGCCATAGCGTGAGGTTGGTGGTGGGGGAAGGGGAAGGAAATCACAGAACTCTGCCTGTAATCACAATGCAGGGGGTTTGCAGTACAGGGCAGTTTCCAGAGCTGGGGTCTCCATCTGCATGTGCCAAAGTCCTCCTGATGACACAGAGTGGCAGTGATCACTTGACAAGTGTAGTGCCAGATGGCCCTTGGAAGAGGGAAAATACCTTCCCACCTCACACCAAGCAGAGTCTGCCTTAATTCCCAGGTCTGCCTTAGGTCCTGGGTCTGCGTTAGCTCCCAGGTCTGCCTTAGCTCCTAGTCTGCCTTAGGTCTTTTTCAAGTCTTTCACAGAAGACTTAAGGTTCTGATTCCTCCAAACAAGCAAAACTCCATGTTATCTCCAGGCTGTGATACCTTTGCTCAGCATGTAAATGCCTGGTCTGTCTGGCTCTCTGTGTGGCACCAGAGGTGGCTCCAGGCAGGTCCTCCAAAAGTTTTTCTGTTGCAGCGGTTTGTTGTAACTCAGTATCACCCCGCAAGTTCATGAATGAATACAAATTAGCTGTGACCAGGAGAGGTGCTAGTGTGTTAATCAAATCCTGGCCAAAGATTCTCTGACCACTGGGAAGCACCTTTCTGTCTCATGGATTTTAGTTACCCTGTTGAGCCAGTAAGTTTGGTAACAGAAGGCAAGAAACCATTGCAATTATTGTAATGGGTTTGAGATGGGAGGAAAATTAATCTGCAGCTTAACAGACTGAGAAACACTTACTGTAGTGCAAAATAAGGTTTGCAACATGATGAATGACTTGTGTTGTGTGGAACAGGACATGTGATGAGAGAAAGCTTAAACAGGATATTCCTGAGAGAGCAGTTTGACTCTTTATTTGGTATCACCATCCAGCATTGCTCCTTCACAGAGAACACGAGCACACACAGCATTTGTGTCCCTGTTAACTGGATGAATTAGAAGGCATTTAGATCTGTGGCTGACTGGATCGTATGTTTCCTTCCATTAAAGCTTGTAGAAAGTTCATATATACATAAAGCTAAATCGTTATGGGATTTGCATAAAGCATACACTTGTTTGTGTGCTTAGTGACAACAGATTTTATGTGAGGAGGAATTTGCTGGTTTTGTTCACAGACCTGGCCAGATTTCCCACCAGTTTCACTCTGACACTTCACCAGTGGCAGACACATTGGCTGCACTGCAGTCAGTGATGGCATTCCCACCAACTCAGAAGGACTAGGACATCTGCCTAGATCCTTAGGAGACAGGATAAAACAGATCTCTATATTAACATATTCTTTTCTCAAATACTGAAAATAAAGATCAGAGCTATAAATAAAAATAAAAATATTAACTGGTACAGGAAACACTAATTTATTTTCGCCTGTGAAATAATTATTTTTGATTCATAAAAGGTCAGAATTATTAGCACAGAACACCAGCCTTGACAACACAAGAGCTGTTGTGTTGGTAGGAGAAGAGCACATGCAGTTTCTCTGAAAGTAGGGCACCTCTTGGTAAATCTGTCTATGATCTGTATCAACAGAAGAGCAAGTTTCCTTATTTGCTCCCAGCCCTCCCCAAACCTTTCTTCTTAATTACAGTCCTGCATTTCAAAGTTAAGCGTTTCAGCTGTGGCCTGAATTAGCAATGGCATCCAAGCCACTCATGGCTGAAGTAGAGATGGAGATGTTGCATGTGCTAAAAGCTTCTGTAGGTTCAAATCAGCTGGGTGGAATCACAGAAGGGAGCTGTTAAATAGAACCAGGCTGCCCTGGCTCAGGATGCTGCTGATGGTCAGGATGCTCCTATGAGGATCACTGGGTTCCTGTTCTTACACTCCTTCCCAGGTGGGGAGGATTTAAGTTAAAAGGACCTTTTCCCCCATCTATGAGGATTTTCTTATATTCTTAGGTTTTTATCTACTTTACTCTTCAGATCCCTGCTTAAAATCCCCTTCTTCCTGAGATTTTTTTTTTCCTCCTTCTTTTCATGTTCTTCTCATCTTACACAGCCTTTGCAAGGATAGTGTCATCTTTTATGACCCTAAAGCCTGATGTAAAACTAAGATGTGAAAGTATTTTTAATTCAAGGTGCTTGACAAACTGGGAAATAGTTGCTGAAATGGAAATGACCTGTGGAGATTTTTATAAATTTAGGCTTCTCTATTCTCTTGGGTGATTTGAGTGATTCCAGCTTACACAGAGTTTGAGGACTTCGATCACCAGGTAATGATGTGGTTAACAGAAGATTGGATTTCCTGCAAGAAGCAATTACCTTGATTGATAAGAAAATTTGAGGAAATTCATTCAAGACTTAATGAGATTGACAAGGTCATGGTTGAGCCAGGCATGCACCTTGAATAGATAAGGTTCTGTGTTTAGAAGAAGTAATCCAAAGACAATAAGCTTCTCAAAAAATGGATCATTTTTATCTACGCTGAGATGATGAATGAAAACATTAGACTTGTGCCTGTGACAGAGAGGCTGGAGTGTGAAGATCAGGAGAGATTCTTCACAAAGTCATTTTATAGCACTAGTATTGCTAGTGTCCCTTTTTTTTTACCATTAAAAAGAATATAAAAATGACTTTCAGAATCTTTGTGGCCTCAAAAATCATCCCAGACCTTTATCTTACAACTCTGTGAGGTGTTTTGTCTGTCAAGAAAACTGGAGGTCATAAAAGAGGGGATATCACTCCTCACTGCGAGCTCATCTCCTGCCACCCACAGCGGGGCCCTTAGGGCTGTCAGCAAAGCCAAAAAAGCCAAAACCACTTTTTCAATTCATGAATCCCAACTCTTCTTAGCCTGGGTTAAAAAAAAAAAACCCTCTTGCTAAGATAACTAAGACAGACATTAAATGGAGATAGAAATAGGTGAAAAGGGAGATTTATCACTTCAAACATTTTAGGAGTAATTTCTGGGAAAATACATTTGCACATATGTAATTTCTACCTTGAAGTGGAGCAGTGGATTTTGTTATTTTGTTTTCTGTTGCAAGTGGTAAGAAATGGACATAGTCTTTTGTATGCTTTAAATATAAATGACACCACATGAAAAGTAAACCTGTGCTTTAGTCCTTATCCCAAATCTAACTATATAGTGCTTTTCCGCTTATTTTTTCTTGACAGGTCATAACTCTTGGAACCAACTAATTTAAAATCTTCTACCTATATCTCATTTTAACTCCTGTCTCATTGTCACTATTTTTTAATGTTTACTTGTGCATAGTGATTCCAACATACGGTAGCCTTTTATATGCACGTGGCTTCACCTGTGGGGTTAGTCTGGCACTGAAACACCCTAAAGGGCAGAAAAAGTTGTTCTGTTTTAATTACTTATGCAAACAGCACACCTTACAAACAGCACAGCAAAAAAAGGCACTTCAGACTTACTTTGCAAGAGTTGTACCCTTCTGTTTCAGAAGAGTGTGTTCCCAAGAGTTTCTATTTCCTTATGTTATATTTTTAAAGAATGTATGTGTGTAGAGGGGATAAACAGGTGTAAGGGAAAGGAACTGGAACCAGAGCAGGAGCTGGTTGGATCTGTTCAGTGTGAGGCTTTGTTGGGCTGTGAGCACTTCTCCGACTGCTTCCTTCACTTTTCATTGATCAGCTCAGCTCGGGATGAATCCAGGGAAGGCAAACACACCTCAATTTTCTGTGGAGTTTGTAAACCTGATCCACAGCAGGCAGACTAATCCTGCTTGCTCTGAGCCAGTGCCAGCTCTCTGCCCCTTAGTGCTCTATTCATTTTGCTGTTCTTACAAGTACACGGAGCAAAAGTGTTCTCTGCTCACTACTGCAGGATTTCTGAATCATTTCTACAGAACCCCCGTCATGCTTTTACAGAACACTTAATTTCATCTCTAAAAAATTCTGCAGAAGTCTCCTAAAATGCCTGAACTGTACCTTTGGTGAGGCAGTGGTTCTGTTTTCAGGCTTCAGTAAATAATGCACTGAAACTACTCATACTTTATAGAATTTGTTTATATTGTTATCAGTCACCCTGCATGAAAACACACTTGAAATGCTAATAGATCATGCTACCCTTAGTTTGCAAGGATCCTACTGCACTCTTAATGTTATTAGGAAGATTAAATTATGAGTGGTTCTGCAGTCAATGGACAGGATTTTAACCTAATTTAATGGCTTCAATTCCAGGACATAAGACATAACGCAGACAGAAAATTTAAAATTATGTGGAATTAGTTCTTGTGATGTAAATAACCCTCATTTGACATTTGACTGTTGGTTTTGCATTCCTAATGGAAATGTTTTTTCAGCAGTAAGAGTGAAGGGATGTCTACAGTGACAGTTAAGTTACTTCAGCAGAAGGATATTCTGAGCAGAGATTCACATGAGAGGAATGTACTGGATGGGTGTGAAGGCCTCATGCTCAGGAGCAGTTGGCTCCAGGCTCCTGACGTGTGCTGAAACTTCTCTCTTGCCCCTATGGCCACGTGATTGCTCCTTTAGTTCCAGTCATGACTGTTGACATCACTTCCCTTCCTTGCCAGTTTGTGGAAATTGTGCTCTCTTCTCTTACCCCCACCGCTCTTCTGATCAGCTTGGTCACAAAATCCAGCAAATCTCTGTTTCTTCTGTATGAAGACCTTTCACAACAAACAGTTACAAATTGTTACAGACACAGAAACCTTCACTGCTGTAGCTGTGTTTCCTCTATGACAAGCATGGGACTTAACTGTGGATGTATTACAGGATCTTAAAGGCTTCATGTCATGAGATTTCCAACATATTCCTAGTGGAGTGTCGCTGGGTATCTGTCGAAGGGGTCCCGGTCCGAGGGGGGAAGAAGACACACAACACACACGAGGATGGTGAGACAAAGGGATGTCTGCCTGCTCAGAGCAGCAGGCAGCCTTTTATTAGGTTTTTCTACCTCTACTTTCTCACACATATAACATAAACATCTTTCTACACAAATACCAAGGAATGTGCACCTGCATACAGCTCAAGGCTGTGTCCATGGGGATTATCTGGTTGGCTTCACTGCTCCCATGAAAAACGGCCTAACACTCCGCAATACTGCAAAGTCCTCAGACTTCAGTTGTGGGGCTGTAACTTCCCCCCACATTGTGCTGTCTAACTCTCAGGGCCACTTCCATGGGAATAGGCAGCCGCCTCCACCTTTCTCAGGGGAACGGTCTTACTCCCCTCAATGCCTCCAGCTCTTCTGCTTCCAGGGGGCCCAGGGGTTCCATGGGCCTGCCATCTCCCCCCACAGTGGAGCTTAAAATATTGGGATTCCCTGGAGTTTCTTTTCTTGAATTACCAAGATGGTGTTGATAATTATGTCTTTTGCCTCTTGCTGGATGTCTGCAAAAAGAGTGGAGTGCTTAACTCTCCCATGTATCACATTGTTTCCTGTCCCCAATCAAATCTACTCCAAAGTTTAGTTTTGAACCTGAAACCTTACTGAGACATCATGTATGAACACTTTCGTTCCTTAGGATTTGATTTTCCAGCATTAGCCAGCTTAAACAAAATGTTTCTTACAGTTCCCAGCTGGAATGAAGGGCATGGAAGTCTTCTGAGAAGTATTTCTGTGATGTTGGCTCTTGTTTTGTGGCTGTGGGTTCTGGTTATTTATTCTGTTGTTAGACTTGGACACTGAAGGTGCCCAGAGCTTTACATAAGCAACTTCAGCAAACTGGGTCATGCAGAACCACGCAGCACGTTCTTGTCCAAAACTGAGGTATATTGCAGAGGTCATTCCATTTTGTGCAGTGATTCCTGATACATTCATTAGGGAGAGCATCTGGGGGGAAAGACTCAGACAAGAGCAAGTCAATTTGTCTTTCTTTATTGATGGCAAAACCATGAATCTCCTTGGGCTGGAGATCTGCCTTGGACTGGTGCCATGTTGAACCTCAGCTCTCTGAGAAAAGCTTCATTCCTTTCTCAGTGTTGAAAAGCAGTAATTCTGTGAGGTTCCCCTTATTGTATGGCCTTTTCTCTGCAGAAGAGGAAAATGGTTAAACTGATGATGGATGTGAAGTCATCAGATCTCCAGAACTTTGTCACTCAGTCATTCAGCTTCATGTGATGCAAATTTAGAGGTGCCATAAATCAAGAGATAGGATGTATGCCAGTGAGTGGCTGCATTGATAAAAGAGACAGAGAGAGTGGCAGCCTGTCAGGGAAGTAATTAATAAAAGAACCAGAGAAATAATAAGTCTGTCTCGGTACAGTGAGGCACATGCTTAACTTTTCACACATGGGTAGCTTCTTGGAAGCCATTCCTTCACTGGGAGCTGATAAAAATATTAACATACTGAAAATTTTTATACCTTTACTTATATTATAGTGAAATATTTCTTCCTCTCTCTATATGTGTCCTGTGTGCCTTTCTGAACCTGTGGATCTTTATCCCTGCTGTCTGTGAATTCACACCTACATAGAAAAGATCATTTGTGTTTTCTGCTTTGTGAAGAAGAGGAGAGCTTGTAATGCTGTAATGAAAACACCAGTACAGAAGAACATTCCCCCTTCCTAAAGAGATATCAATTTAATTAGCATAAGTCCTCCCTCTTCTGGAGGGAAGAGAGATATATCTCCCAGGTTTTGCAGAGGAAGAAGTACTCAGGAGATCTGTAAATGACCCTCGCCAGCATGTTGTAAAACAAAGTATTTTGATAAAGTAGGAGGAGGAAATTGATTTGCTTTGGGAATTGTTCATTCTGATGGATCAGACCAGCAAAGAGGAACAAGACATTTTCCTTATGTTCATGTATGCTAAAGTGTTCTCCAATGAGAACTTTTCCTTCTCCCTCTCTCTTTTATGAAGTCACTGATGCCAGGAGTTTAGGATGAATTAAATCTTCTAAGACATCATTTTCAAGTTTGGTAGAGTTCCTGCTTAGTTTGTCTTCCTCCTCCTCCATCAATGTTTCCATCAACTGTCAGCTATCAAGCTAAATTTGGCCTCCAGTTAGTTTAACTTGTTCAGTTGGTTTGAGGTTTGGAGAGGGGAAGAAAAGGGTTAATCAGATTGTGTTTCTACTGCTTGTTTAACCTTTAAAATCAGAACATTATAGGCTGTGAGGGGTTTGAAATGAAACTTCCAATCAGATTATGGTGACAGCTTCAACTTGACTTTGCTTTACAAGGATTTAAAATCAAAAGAGTTTTCACTTTTTCAGAAATCATTGAGTGCCCTTTTTTAGCTTAAACCCCAGGGGTAACTTTTCATTGTTCTTGCAAGGAACTCTTTTCATACTGTCATCCTTGTTAAATTGCCATTTGTTCAGGCTTTCTACCTAATGTTTTCTTTACTATCAGGGACTGTTGCAATCCAGGTTCACCTTTTAGAGGGTTTGTCACAGTGCACTAAAGAGGCATTGAATTGATCTCCTGCATCTGGTGTGATGGGTGGGAATTGACTGGGAATACCTATTGAACTGTAGGATATAATATGATTCTGGTTAAAATAATTTCTAGGGAAAGCCCTTGATACTATATTTTAATTATCACAGTGGCAAAATACTCTGGGCAGGTTTCTGTCCTCTCTTTTTTCCACTGAGCATTTCTACAGGCTATTTTTGTAAAGTGAACCATTTAGCTGAAATGAAAATTGAGCTTAATCTAGACATTTGTAGGAACAGAGAAATTGTCATAACACATCAGAGCAACGGTTCATCTGGAGTTGCAAAGGTGCCTTGCCTTTGACAGGAGCCAAGTCCAGATGCTTCAGAAAATGGTTTAAAACCCCTATAATGGACAATTCTGCAGAACCATGTGGGCAGGGGGAGCGTGGCTCTGGCCAGCCTGGAGCAGGTAACAACTGCCTTATGGCCTGAAGCATGGGGGTTGAAATCCCTTAAACACTGTAACAACAGCCTACCACCACTGCTCCTACAGGCTTACTGGGTCATTTAAATGTCACATTTCTCATTTCAGTGAGCACACAGATTGCTGCTGCTTTCTCTAACGCTTCATTTTCTCAGCACTGTACTTTCTTAATTATTTACCCTGTCCAGCTCTTCCCAGCCCATGTTTTTCTCTCTGCCTCCACGTGGAGTTGATGCCCATTTGAATAAGAAACAATGCTCTGCTTTGCAGCTTCCTGCAGATGCTTTTGAGCACCTGGCAAGTCTCTGTGATGCCCCAGCAGAAAGGCCCTCTCCTCCATCCCCAGTGCTGTAGATCCCATCAGCAGCCACAGCAGCTGCTGCCAGGACAATACAGCATAAATCCATTGGTAAGGAAGCTCTTCCACTGCCTCTCTGATCTGTGCCTGTCACAAACCCAGCTTTGAACAACAGCCATGCTTCCCTTTAATATTGGAATGGCTGGCTGGGTCATAGAAGCACAGAATGCTTTGGATTGGAAGGGAACTTAGAGATCATCTACTTCCAACCCCTACCTACCTGGAAGTAGGTAGTACCTGGTAGTAGTAGCTAAAAATTGCCTGGAAAACATCCCTCTCTCTCCGTGTGGACACAAAATTTCAAATACAATCTTTAAAAGAGAATTTGGATTTCATTTGTGAAGTGACTTACAGAGAAGTCACCCAGTGACTGACTGGGTTTTATTCTGGTGTCTCAATGAATATACATTGAAGATGCCAGGCAAATTTGTGTAGAATCCTGTCTGTTTCAAATGCACAAGTTAATGGGGATTTTGCATGCAAAAGGGCCATGAGATGAGAACTGTGAGCAAATCTGCCTTGCAGTGATTTTTCCCCAGTATTCTGCAGCTGGCTTTCTGCTCAAAGTTACTTAATGTAAATGAATGAGAATATTCACTAGCTTGATCCTCCCTTTCCTTATCTCCTCTGCTACTTCTGGCGTTGGAAGGAGGCTCTAATGGCAAAGCACTAGGTGTGCAGCAGCAGTTCACTCTTCTTTCCTCAGGAGGAAACCCTCACCTTTCTGATTTACATCTGTGAGGATCCAGATGAGAGCTGAGACACACATGAGAGAGAGGGATCAGGGCCTGGTTCTCCTCCATAATTACTCTGGTGTCACACTGGTGTGACACTGCTGGCAATCAGAAGTGTGCCGATGGATGAACCGGCTGTCTCTGCCTATGGACATGGGACGGGGTGGCATCTCTTCATCACCGGGTCCCTGAGACAAGGTTCCAAGCTCAGGGATCCTCCTGGTACAACCTGAGACATCTTGGGTGGGGCTCTGACCAACCCGGTCTAGTGGAAGGTGTCCCTGCCCATGTGGAACAAGACAGTCTTTAAGGTCCTTCCAACCCAAACCTTTCTATGATTCTGTGACTAGATCCTGAAATCAAAGATCCACCCCCCCCTCCAAGATGGGCACTGTTAAATTACTATGCCACTAAAAATATTAAATACAAATATTGACCTTTTTTTTTCCTACTATTATATTAATCCAGTAGGTAATTGCCTAAATAAAAGCTGGCTTGTTGCATTAAATTATGTTTTATGCTGGCAATATTAAAATTAAAAGAATGACCCTCTTAAATCTGGTCCTAATAGACATCCCCTGATGGTTCTCCTGATTTCTTTGTTACAGTTCTTATCCTGCCATGAGTTGCTTTGTTTCTCAGTAATTACTGAGATTAATTAATTACATGATTAAAATAACATGGTATGCAAATGCTGCGGTAGAGCCATAGACTGAGCTTGTTTCAGGCAACATTTAGAGCTGTGCTGCCTTTCCTCCCCCACACTCACCTTGTTTTCTGTGCTTTCCAGGGTCAGAGTGTATCTCAGTACAGAAACTGTTTACAGCTTAGAGGGGTTTATTCATAGCAAGTGTTACCACCTAATTTTTTTTTAAAAATGAATAACATAATGGAATTCAAGAAAAGGTCCATCTTTTGAGTGCTGGCTGCTGCAACTGATGGCAGGATTTCCTGCAACGTCAGCAGTTCATTTCTGTGTCCTGTACTTGACCCTAAAGTGATGTTTTTATCCTTCCATCATAAACAGAGAATATTTCTATTTTCATTGTTTGCTTGAGAAGGGGAAAAAATGGCCAACTTTCTTCATCTTCACTTTCAAACAATCCCTTTCTTTTATTTAATTTTGACATTCATCTATTTCTATTCCAGAGCAAGTTTCTTTAATGCTTGTTCTGAGAACAGCCAAAGCAGATGCAAATCCAGTCGTCAGCTTGCAATGCTGCACCTGAAGATTTCTATAAAGACACAGTTTTTAGCATGATTAGAACCTCATTATGACCATTATAAAGCTTTATGCATGTTGTGTATTTAGTGGACTGTATAACAGAGGATTGAGAATTTTTTTCTATTCAGAAATAGATTATCATTTCAGTTTAGAATGAAAAGAGAATATATGCTTGTTGTGTTGGAAAAACTGAAGATCTGACTTGCCTGCTGGCAAAGCCACCTTTTCTGGCACTTGACCAGTCTGTGAAATTCAGTCCTGTGCCTGCTTTTCTCTCCCATTGTGCTTGCAGAAATGCTCAGAGCAATCATAAAGCACTAAGTCAGTTGGGTTCTGCTGATATATTAAAAAAAAAAAAAAACAAAAACACAAAAAACAAGCCATTTTGCATCTTGATGCAAGATGATTCTTTGAAATTTTTGAACAGCTGATGCAAGAAATCTGGGACTGTCATCTTAGCCTCAACTTGGTTGACTAACATATCCTTCTAGGAAAAAAACAAAGAGCACACCAAAATTGCAGAAGAACAGAAAATTAATGAAAACTTTCAACCCCAGCAGTGCCCCCCCATAACTGCAGTTACAGCAAAATGAACAGGGACTGGATCCCATCGCAAACTGGCACAGCATCGCCTCAGAGCTGGGCTCTGAAGGTTGCCAACCCCCTAGGTCTGCTTTGCTGTCCTTAGAGCAAAGTCAATTCCCGCCAGATTTGGTTACAATGAAAAAACATTCATAAGTGCAAACTATATCTTTACTTCTTGGATTAGTGGCTCTTCCCTGTGAAATTACCACATTTTACAAAGCAAATGACTCATATCAAGAGCTTTCTCAAAGGCCACAGAGAAACAGATCTGTGCTTCTAAAAAATCTGCCTTTTCATTAAGTGGTAGTTCAGGAAGCTAATCATTGCCTGCTACTATCGTTTGCCCATCACAGATGGCAGGAGGCACATTTGGGACCATTAATAGCAGAAGCTGTCAGCAATTCCTTTAATGATATAACCACACTGCCTCCTCTAAACAGAAAATAACATGATTTGTGTAGCAAAAACTACTGCTCAGTGATAGGGACATCATCATCTGTCATCTCTGTTTGTTTTATGTCTGAGGGAGCTAATCAGGAGACTGGCAGAGCTGTAAACTACTGCCGAGCACCAGTCGCCTCCTCAGCTGCAAACAGGATGCAGAGCCAGCATTTGTTTTCCTCGGGACTGGCCAGTTCTTCTGAAATACGGAGAAGCTTCACCTCTCTGTTCACTCAGTGGGATTTTAAAGATGCTGCTCTTGTCTTGTGTTGGCTCTGGGACATTGTAAGCTCAGCTTTGAGTTATTTATTTTATTTTAACACCATTCTAGACCTTCCCGCTTAACTTGCAAGACTCACAACTTGAGTTCAGCTCTTTCATGGCGTGTCCCAGCTATAATCTGGACTCAAGTATTGTTTATGGATTTCTTAACTTGTTTCTCATTCTCCATCACGTGCCTGATGGTAATAGGGGAACTAGTTTGCTATGTAGAGTCTTAATATTTCCCTGATCACAGGCAGGTCAGTGACACAAACATCTAAGGGCTTTGAATATGTTCCCTTTTTATTGACATGAATCATTGTCAAGGACACCTGTTTTCAGCTTGCTCTGTACCTTGAACTTCTACTGAGGTCCTCAGAAGTACCAGAAAGTAAAGCTTCCCACCTGCAGCAAGTCAGGAAGTCATATACTTTTATCCCTGAACTCCCGTTTGTCTTCTTTCCCACTGACGGGCAATATTTTAAATACAACTCTCTGCACACACCTAGAAAAATATATAAGAGGTACTGGCAGGGAGGAGAACATCAATAATGAGATTCATTTTTATTTTATAGTTGAATCTGCTGGGTTTGTTTCACTTTGTTTCCTCTTATCTCCATTTATTTTTCTAGCACGTTTGCTTTTCCTGTTGACATATTTTCTTGATTCATATTCATTAATCCTTTGTCGTTTCCCTGTTACATTCATCTCCATTTTCTCTCTGTTTGTCCTCCTCTCTTTCCCCCTCTTATTATGTTGCTTTAGTTAAATCCTCTGTTTCCCATCCTTCGTGAGGCCCCAGCCACTCTTTGCTGTGATCAAACGCCTCGACGGCGCTTCCTGCGGGGCTGAGGAGGGGCCCCCGTGCGTGTCCCTCCCTCGCTCAGCGATGCCGGCACTCGCAGGCGGTGACAAAAGCCAGCTCAGCGGTGGGGAAACACAAACACTTCTGGCAGGGAGGAGAGGGGCTGCCACTCTGATTGATCTGCTGGTGGGATCCGAGGGGAGGGATGGAGCTGTCCAAGTGTTAAGAGTCTTCACTTGCAGCACAAGATGACAGACTTAAGACAAGCCCTAAGGAGCGTGTCTTTGAAATTTAATAACATAAGAAGGAAAATATTCCACACTTCACTAGCAAACCTAATGCTAAACAGTGAAAGCATTATGAAGCACTTCTTTTTATATTTTGTTTTGGTTTTTTTAAGCAAAAGGAAGAGAGCTGGTTTATGAAAGTTGATTAAGAATGTGGTTTCCACACTGCTTCATTTTAGAAAATCATGCTGATGGCTGATGTATGTTTTCCGGCACATTATAACTTTTGAAGTGTATTAATTTTCCCTGCTGGGGAAAATGTCGTTCAAGAAGACTGGGGGAGGAGGGAGGGGGCCTGACATCCTTATTATGCTGTCACATAAAGACTACTCTTCAGACTCTTCAAGGTCTGTGTCTCTGGAAGAGTGACAGCCTAATAGGTTCTATTCTTAAATTCTAAGTATCCTTGATAGTGCACCAAGCAATTTATCTTTAAAATAAAAAGTGAAAAAAGTTCTGCTGATACATAGTTGCCAACAGTCACTGGGAAATAGCTGAATAAAATTGAATTCCTCCTATCTTGCAAAAATATAAACACAGAGTATTGACGTGCTTGTCTCTGAGCACCTGTATCTTCACAGTATAGGACCAGATGTAATTACCAACTTACTATGAATTTCATTCCCATCACAGGATCTGGAGTTGGGAATATCATATGCTCCCAAGCCTGCAAGCAACTCTGCAGTGTTTCCAATGGGAATAATGACTTGATGACATGATCCATTGTGGCATGAAATAAGTTCACAGTGTTTCTTGTGCCTGGGTGAAGCACAAACATGATTTAATAACACAGAAATAAATCAAATACAAAACATGTATTTATTCTCCTTCAGGTCTCTAAGATCAGAAATCTGGAGCTTAACAGTAGTGGAAACAGAGAGAGATGACTTTCAGGACTCGATGATCCTGGTATTTTGCCTCTGATAATTTTTGAATCCAGCCAGAGGTGAGAATGCAGTGAAGGATTCTAGGTGTGCATTTCAAAGAGTAACAGATAAGATGCATAAGCGTATAAGAAGCAAAAGCTTTGACAGTGCAGGGAATTTGCCTGAACAGTTCAGCCAGTCAGTGAATTACCTGTTCCTGCTAAATGAGTAACTCTTACTTAAAAACATCCAGGTTGTCCCCAGACTGTGCAAACTGGGAAGTGGAAATGCAGCTCATCGAGTTCAGCCACGTACAAACAGGATGAGAAAAACCTTTGTTCTGTAAGCAAGCTGGGTGTGCTCACAACATTGTCTTAGCTTTGTTTTGTCTTAAAATCACAGAGTAGATGGGAGGGAAATGGGAATGTTGAATCGTGAAGTGATGGCAAGAACATTTGGCAAACCATTCATGGTTCATCTCAGGGTATTGTTGTGCTTACCTGGGAAGCCTTTTTTCCTAACTCTCTTCTAATTCTGCTTAGCTACTTTTCTAATGCCTAGTATCTATCAGCAGAAATGCAGTTTCTCATTCCACTCCAGAAATCTCAGGCAGTGGGAATTATCCATCACCTCTGGAGGATTTCCAGCCCCCCATCCCCCGTGGGTGATTCCAGCTGACTGTCATTTTGGATCTTTCTTCTATCTTTCTTCTTTCTTTCCCTGTGACATTCCAGCTGTGTGAAGAGCTAGCACTTGTTCATCTTTGCTCCTGGAATCAAAACCTCTGTACTAGCCAGGTAATAGTTTTGCATTCTGGCAGAACCAGCAGTCTCTGGGCACATAGATGTCTTCTGGGATGATTTTCGTCACATTGCCTTTCTCCTACATCCAGCCAGCCACTCCTGTTGGCTGCACCCCCTCTGCAGTACTCTGTGCCTCACAGCTACCTCTAAGTGCTGTCCCATCTCATCTTAACCCATATTAAATGCTTATTATAGACTTCTCTCTTTTTTTATTTTTTTGTGTATTTGCTTAATTCTTTTTTACACTGTTTGGTATCAACAGTTTCCATAGCCACAGTGTTGTGGGACATCCACCAAGATGCCCCTGGTTTTATCCAGTGTGGGATTTCTGCCCTCACATCCTGGCCACTCTAGTTGCTGTTAGCAGCCTAGCTCCCTTGTAGCCTCAAATGACTTAACCAAGGTTTATTTTATTTTTTTACTATGCCCCGTATTTTTTTCTTTCACAAGTGAAAGAACAAGTCCAGATAAAACCAGGTTAATTTGAAATGATTTCAGGTTTCTATGCTTGCCTTTGCTATGAAATCACAGTGAGCTCAAGTTTAAGGAACAATCATTAGTACACATGAACAAATCTCTACTCAGACTGGATTTCTTTTAACTGTTGTCATATTTCAAACTTAGGCTAGGCTTTTAAACAATGAAAAATCAGCTCTCCAGATAAATCTGACTTTGAAATAGGGAAGCTTCTCTCTTTCCATAGGGTGGATTAGCAAGATACAGCTAATATCAATAAATAATATAAAACCACTGGGGCCATAATCTGTTTTCAGACCACCTAAAGCTTGCAGCTTGAAGATAGCAAAAAGGGGACATTGTTTTACCTGGGATACAGGTGAAGAACTTCAGTTGAGCACGTGTTGATTTATAATACACTTGGAGAGGCAGTCAGTACAATACCTCAGCAAGGGAATTATACTTCTTCTTTGGCAAGCTTTTCATCTGCCATATAGAATTATATTCATTTTCATTTAATAATTAACCCAAACAGTACAAGTTACTAATGAAATTAAGATTGGAATACAGTTGTGCAGAAGACAAACAGGTATATGAATTGCATATACAGGCAGTGGAGGATGCTACTAATCTGTGATATACCCGGGCCTTTCAGTGGAATTAAAGTCTTTCTGCACACATCCTATTGAGGCAGCTGGAGTGATGGGAACTGATCCATGTAGCACAAAGAGAATTTCAAAAGGAGATGTTCTGGGAAACAGACTCAGGTTCTAATCCTGAATGTGCCATTGACTTCTTCTGTCTGTGCAGATCGAATACTCAACCATTTTCGCTGACTTAAGTATTTAAATTATTGATATTCAGTATTAAGGGGAAATGTGATTTTAATTTTTAAGTAGAATCTCTCTTTAGCATCCAAAACAATGAAGTTCTATCTGTGTGGGCTTCTCTTTTCTTTCTTCCCGATTTCTTTAATTTGGAGAGGATTCTACACTTTTGTCTAAAACTTTAGACTTAAGGATTCCGGATTTCCCTAAAAGTATCAGTGTATCTCATACAGGCCAGAGATGCCTGTGGCAGCTTTGCAATGTTGTGCTTGGTTACAGATGCTGTTTCTTCCTCTTGCATCTCAGTTTCTAAATTCCACAAAAAAGGTTCCTGGAAAGGCCTTCTCAGTATTGCTGCTGCACACAACCACCTCAGCAGCCCAGACTGCAAACGAAGGGAGGAGTATGGGCAGGACAGCGAGCGCTGTGGTGGGTGTGTGTGAGCCAGCATGTTCCCAACAACTTCCTGAATTTCATTAGCAAATTAAATCCTGTTGCATTAAATAATTAAGGGGATTAACTGATGCCCTCCCCAGTTGTTCAGTCACCTCCACATGAGAGTGTTCTACTAGAGTCCTGGAACTGTTGTATCTCTGGGATGTGCAATGGATTCATAAGTTAATGCACTCTTCCCATAATTGCTTTTTAATACAGTGGATTAGAAGATTATCTTTAAATTAAACTGTATTTCGAACAATAAAAAGAATAACATGAATTATATGTTAATCAGTAGATTCTAAGAGTTAAAAGATTTTCTCATACTAGTTATTACTAGTCATGTCTTTAAGACTCAGATTTAATCAGTAATTTACCCATGATTTATTGTGAGCCAAAAAAAGATTTGTAAGAAACAAAATATTCCACCAGCAGTGATAGAGAAACAGATAATATCAAATTATTTCTAGTCATTATCATCTGTCAGCTGGAATTCTCATCCTTATTGTCCCAGACATACTAACTCAGGAACAGCTGCAGTAAATACAGAAACTTTCTGAGAAAGCATCGCTTGTGCAATGGCATTGGGGCAGTTCTTAGTGCACCAGGGGTGTTATCCAGAAACAGAACTGAGGGCTGGATGCCAGTTCACAATTTGCTTTCAAGCAGAAGCTGAGACTTTGGTGCCCTAAGTCATTGTGAACGCCTGAGTCGTATTCGTATAATGAGGATGTAGTGAAGGTAAAAGGGGTGGGACAGTTGCTGCCTATAGAGGTGTGGTCTTGATTTTGGGGAAAACCAAGAATGAACAGGTTGATACAATATGAGGCATTTTTCTCCTCTCTCTTGCCTTCTTGAATTATTGCTGACATATTTCTGTGTTCTACCTCTTAAGTCATCTGCTGTGTCCGGGCCTCTTCAGGTTTCTGAATTTGCTGTAAGTCCCATGGAAGGCTGTTTTCCCAACAGCCAGAACCAAAAGCATGAGGAACGTTAAAAAGCAAAGTGCCTTTGCTGAAGCAGAAGGAACTCTGCTGAACAGCTTTGTGATTGAGGAAATTTGACATCAGAGGTTTTCATCGGTCTTGTTCAAGTCTTCTGTGTTTTTGAAGAAAGTGTCAAAAAGTTATTTGAGTTGTGGAACTGTTGGGTGCAAAACCTACTGGGTGACTCAGGGAAATGAGCCATGGAAAGCTAAACAGGTGGAATGAAGGGGGGAAAACAACTAAAGGAATGAGATGGCTTTGGAGAAAGAAGTTTGAATTGGTGCAGCTGGGGAGGGGAGGCCATCGAGAGGGGTACGGGGAGAAGTTAAATGCGATTCACTAGAGATGTCGGGAAAGAAGTGGTGACATTGTTTATGTCTGGGATGTTTGGATGGAAGGAACTGAAGCTGAAACTGAGGCTCTTGACCTGTTTATTGCTCATAAAGAATAAGGGAGTCTGGAGAAGGCTCCATTACAAGCTCTTTGGATTATAAGATTGAGGCAGACCATAAGCCTCGGTTGGAGAGAGTTTTCATTATGAGTTTTCCCAAAGAGTATTTCATCTGAGCTCTGCTTTCATCACACTCCTTGATTTTACAAGCAAAAATGAGAACAAAGACACAAACCCTTTAAAATTGAGCTCATCAGCCCACATTTCAGTGTTAGCAGTATTTGCATCTGCTACTGCATTTATATCTGAAGTTAAAATCTTGGCCCTTAGCCTGTGAGCAGCAGTTTATGACCATCCTGGATACAGTTCAGAGCTATGCTAAGTGGTTCCATTTGAAAGACATTTTTCAATTACAGAAAAACAATTTTGGGAAGAGGTTCTGTTCAGAAGTACTTGTTGAAATTCCATTTATGCAGCCTGGCGTGGTTGCTTTGGTGATGCTGCTAAAGCTCTTGTGAAACCAAACCAACTTCCTGGCAAATGTATCAGTACTGCATAAGGAAATCAGGAGCTGAATCTGAATCAAACATATATATATATATATATAAATGTAAATACACAAAACCCACAAATAAATGTACATAATACAAATAAATATACAAATATAAAAATATACATATTTATATGGGACTTGGAGAGAGTTTGGATATGAAAGTAGAACCTGGTTTTTCCTTTCAGTAGTGCTGCAAACAGAACCTTGATCCTGAGCATCTCAAACTTTTGAGAAAATCTAGAACTAGATGTGAGCCTCATTTAAAACAAATATAATTTAATGGAGCTACATCAGTTTGCAGCTTCTACTCGAAGGCTTCAAAGGTTTTCCCAATGTGGAGGAACACAACCTAACCCACAGCTTCCTTCTACATAAAATAGGATCCTGGGATTCTGCCCTAAGATCATCCCTCATTGTTTACCTGAGAAGAATGTTTGGAGGCTTTGTGTACAGACAAAGGAGAAAGACAAAGGCTGAGGTTTCTCTGGTGAGAGGTGGCTGATAACCCTGTATAGCCAAAGCTTTTCTTGGGCAGGTGCTGGGTCTGTGCTGGCCCCAAACACGTGACACTGCAAGAGTAAGACTTGTGTTCTAACAGTGAAAATTGTGCATTGGAATAGCTCAGGTTAGTTCCTATAATTTCTCATAGGACTATGTCAGTACAGTATTAATAAGCAACTTCCTAATTAAGAATAATACAGAAAGCATTTAAAATTTGCACGGAGGAATGGAATTTGTAAGTGGTTTTCTGTACCGTCATTTTTTGTCCTCTCAGAATAGTCATTTAGGTGATTTAGTAATCCATGAGTTACAGGAGCCTGGTTGCATTGATATGCTGGTTAGAAAGCTAGATGACAAAGGTTTCATTTACAAATTATCAGAAGAATATGTAACTAACAAAACCAAAAAAAATGCAAACCAATGGTTCAAGTTGGAAATGTGACAGGAAAGGAGCAGGTGTGGGGCTGGGTCCCTGAAGGATGGGGGGTACCTGGAAACTGTGGCTTGCAACGGGACCACTTTAGGCATAGGTGACAAAATGAAGAATAAGGAGTGTGGAGTAAAGAACTGGACTGATGTAGAAGAGGAAGAGGATGTAGAAGAACCAGGATAGGCTGAGAACAAATCTGCAGGTAGATGTAGAGCTTCAGTACAAGAAGAAGGAAAATTATTGCTGGAGAAGGAAAACAACTATTAGGGAACATCGTACATTTCCAAAGAAAGCAAGAACACTGAGGTATTCATGAGCTTTTTTCGAGTAAACCAGGAGGAGACAGGAAGGTTGCAGAAAATTACCTATTTAGGTATGAAAGATATGCATTGGGATTTGCATTCAGTTCTTCTCAGATCTTACAAGCTAGAATTACCTCCTATCACCGTGAGTTTGCCAAAATATAAAAGTGATGACAAAAGATAATACAATGGTGGAGGAGACTGCAGTCTTCCCTCTTCTGGGGACCATGACAGCCTAAATATTAGCTGAAGTCATCCAGCAAATGAAAGGTGGATGCCTCTATTTGACAGGGTTGCTCTGGAAACCTGGATTTAAATGAAAATAATTTAAACTACCCATGCTTATGCAGCCCTAGGAAAGGGATGGATCAGACTTACAAAGCCCTGTCTCCATAATTTTTGTGTGTAACTGGCTCTATGAGCACAGAAGAGAGCAACCAACATCTCTAAGCAAATTGTAGTATTGCAAATGGCAAGTTCAAGGAAATGGAACACAGTTCAGGGAACATTTTATATCTTAATCTAATATATGAGAAACTACTTGGGTCTAGAAGGGCATTTTAATTTTGGAAGCTGTTACTCGTTGTGGACTTAGGCTCGAAAGAGCAGCTGGTCTGCAGGGTCTGAAACAAACTCAGTCAGACCTGACCTGTGCTGGCTTCTCAGGTGAGGGATGAATAATCCATAAAGAATTAAAAGTATTTTCTGGCTGTGAATAAAAGCAGCAATGTACCAGTCAGTCCAGGACAGTGAGTGAAAAACAATTCATATCTTTCAGACACTGAAAGCACAGGAGTCAAGAGCGTTAACCCCGCTGAAAACCTTGGCAGGGAGCTCTGCAAGGAGCTGCCTTCAAGGTACCATAAATCTGCAGAGCCTCTAATGTATCCCACAATTACCTCTGTTGTTTATTTAACTATCACTTAGCTGTAGTATTACAAGATATTTCGTGTATACCTGGAACCATCAGAGCTATATTAACTCAGGATTCCTTTTAAATGCTCTGCAGCTACGTCCCATTACCTCCCCATAGATTTTTATTGGATGCTATCCAGAGGTTCAGTGTCATAAGTGCCATTGTGACAGACACAGCATTCCCTGCAGGGAGCACTGGCAGCCAGGCCACATTCCCTGACCGTGTTCAGCCTTCCCCTGAGGAGAGGGGAGAGCACTTTGGCAGCGGCAGGCGCGGGGCGGCCCCAGAGGGTGACACTGAGTTACCTCCCTGGTTCAGCTGATGTGCACACAGAGCCAGATCTGCTGATGACTTACAGCAGGAACTAGGTGATCTTTGAGGTCCCTTCCAGCCCAAACCATTCCATGATGATTTATGATTTTTTAATAATGCCCAGAGGCACCACTGGACAAGCTGTAAGAGTTACCACCCAGTTGGCCTAAAGAGATTTGCTGGACAAAGCAGTGATGTGGGTTTCTATTGCAGTGGGGAGCTGAGACCCGGGGAAATGAACGGAACTGTGCTGGCAGGGAGCAAGGATGTTATTGGAACTGATCTCCAAACTCATCCTACCTCTGCCTCAGCCACAGCTCTGTTGATTCTCTGCTAATGCACTTGTGGGGTGTTCATGGATTTGTGCATATAAAAGTTATTAGGTTCCTGCAGCAAATGTTCTTTGGCAATTAAAGCACTAAAGACCTAAATTTTTGTTCTCTTCGCTGTGAACAGAAACTCTTGGACCATCAATACAGTCACTTAAACCTACATAAAAATCCACCTATGGTGGCTTACCTGACTCATACCACCTGGAAGTATGTGCTTTGCTTATCACACTCTTTGTTCTTGGAAAGGGGTTTCCTAAAGCCATAGACCGTGTGGCTTCTGTGGCACCGTGTCACACTGTGTGATCCATTTGACTGTTAGTAGTAGCAGAGACTGCTATACCTCAGGGCAGCACCCTGATCTGGGGGCTATAAAATCTTTTCTAACAGCTTTGAATTTATTTTTTTTTTAATCCGAGTGTAATGCTTGAACACGAGAGATTAAAAAATGCCAGTTCCAGGATAACTGTTGGTCCAGGAACTAGTTTGTTCCCTCTCAGTGGGGGACAACAGCAAAGCAGGAGCAGGATTACAGATGCTCTCCTCCCTGTGAGAACATGAGCATTTAAAGGCCAGGGACTGTTCTGGTCTGATTTACTCTTGTTCTTCTCTCAGTTTCATTTTAATAGTGAATCAAAGAAGTTTTGTATTAAAGAAAACTTACTGCCCACTGAGCTCATCTGCTCCATGAGTACACCTAGAGACAAAAGGGTCCTGGCACAGAGAGGTTTATTTTAAGCAGCTGAGTTTCACCTACGCCTGTCACTGAGTAATTGTTACACCTACTACAGCTCCTTTCTCCAAAAAAAAAAAATAAAATAAAATAAAGAAGTCACAGAAGAAAGTTTAAAAAACACTATATAAGCTTTGTAAAACATAAAGGCTTCATTTTACAAATAGCACTCCATGGGTAAGTGAGCCAGCTAACCTCTTCGATAGATTTATGCCAGCAGCATTTTCTAGCATGGGACTCCAAGGACACAGAAGTCAGGATTTCACAGTAGTATGAGGCTAATGATTAAAGTATGTGTGATGGTAGGCACAGTAACAGCCCTGAACGGGGAAGCACCCGCCTTTCTCTTAGGTGTTCTGACAGCCTGATATTAAAGACCTGCAAGTGTCAGAAGATGTAGGAAATCAACTGGCCTCTTTGACAGATTTTACAGCAGAGTGTTTGTGCTGTCAAGGCAGTGAATATGACAACCCAAGGAATGACAGTAATAGGAATGCTTAGTTAAGGGAACAAGTTGAACAGAGATGCCACTGTTGACAATAACATGCTCATGTTAAAGGCAGCCTCTTTGAGCTTTTACTTTGAGAAGATTTTATTAAGCCCAGTTTTCTGCTTGTCTTGTTTTGTTTTCAGAGTCTTCCTGTGCGTGTGTCTGCCTGTTTTTACTACCATGGTAAAATACTATTTAGTTGTAATGTGGAAGAAAGATAAAAGTCATTCTGCAATGCTCTGTTTCACTTATATTATTGCCATAGTGTAGAAAACATCTGAAAGCTGCATTGATTAAACAACCTCTAATTTTTTTATCCTGGGAAGTTTATAAACAGACAAAAATAAAAAAAAACTTAAGAGTTGTGAGAGCTGATATTTGAGATTTGGCTACCTAAAAATGAGATAACTTGTTCAAGGGAGTCATGGAGTGAATGGAAAGTGGGGACCTGCAAGGCATATTTTATCCCACTCATCTCTTTCCAGTCACCACAGAAAATGCCCAAACAGCTGCAATAGATGGGGCACAACAAAGTCAGGAGGGTAACCTCAGGCTAAGCTGGAGGCACACACAGCACAAGCCACCTTTCCCAGCTTTCCCAGCCACCTCAGCGGGGCTTTAACCAGCCCCACATCAGCCTCCCTCTCCAGGAAGCATTGGGTAGTGAAGGACTTGACAGAAAACAGAATCCACATTACATTAGATCAGCCTCTAAGCTTGAAATAATAATGATAACAACAACAGATCTTTAAGGAAAAAACAGAAGTGTTTCCTGATCTTATTTGCTAGGAAAGACAGATGAGTGTAAAAAACATTCAGAATCCGTGGTGTTTACCCAGAGGTTCTGCTCTGGGCTCATAAGGGCACCAAACCTCTCTTTCAGAGGTAAACCTCTCATGTTCAGAGGTAAAACACTTAAACAGAACATTTTGAGGTAAAGCAAAATACATGTTACTTTTCCTCAAAAGTGCTTTTTCTCTGAAGTAGTACTTTTTATGATTCCTGCTTGAACTCTGGAAGTAAACTGAAGTTTGGCTTCTAGGTCTGTGTAGGCAAACCCTTTGTCTGTATCCACCTCCATCTCTGGCTTTGATCACTAGCAGTGGTTATTAGCTGTGGCATAAGAACTGGCTCTGAGGGTCAAGAGATTTCTATAAGAAAAGAAAGTGCTAATTACAGTCCATTTCAATAAGCTTAGAAATATAGCAGAGACAAGTCCATTATCTCAGAGTTAATAGGGTTACAAAATGTTGACGATGCACACGATCTGCTTTGCTATCAAACGCTACTGAAATTATGGATTGTTGCCTCAGCATGAGAGTTGCACCAAAGGATTAACACTTGGGTTTAATAGAGGTCATTGCCTATGTAAGTCTGACTTTTGGTGGTATTTAAGCACCTGGAGATGGATGCAGGTGCCTAGTTACATTTTCAGAAGCTCTGGTTTACACATCTGCCAGCAGTGCAAATGAGGGAATTGCCTTTGAAAATTTCTTTGAGGTGCCTGTTTGCAAGTTTTGGGGGGGATTTTTTCTCACCCTGCCTCAGCTGACTGAGAATGAGCTGTGCAGGGTCCCTCTGTCAGCACCGAGCCCCTCTCCTGGGATCACTGTCTCAGAGACGCAGGTGAGTTCCCCTGGAAAGGGAGTTTTTCTCACTTGGAGCTGCAGAAGGAGCCCAGATGAACTCACCGCTCAGCTCGCTTTCCGCTGTGGGATGGCAAGGTTAGATGAGATGAATCCCACTCCCTGTCAAAAAGCGATTACACATCTGGTCATTCCTTTGGAGTTAATGGAAAGGATGATGCATATGCTGTCCAAGGGAAAAATAAATCACTGTTCACATCCTGGTCTCATCTTCTGTAACACAAGCATATCCATCTTATCGTTTGAGAGAGGAAGGAGGATCAGGGAGGCTTTAACTGAATGACTGCAGGCATCTGAAATTAGGGAGTGAGGAAAGGAGAAGGAACAGAGTGTTCATACAAAGGTTATCTGAATGCTTTTAAAACAGTGTTTCCATTAGTCAGAGATATGTTCCTGCATACCTGGAATTTTTCTTTTTTTTATACACTGCTCAACTTCACTGAATTCTTAAAAGTGAGACATCCTGATGCCTAAAATACATACAGCTGCAGTCAAGGAGGAAGTTCAGCGGAAAGCACCCAAATCTGTATTCAGGGACCTCACTTGTAGCAGAAACTAGAATAATTTTCAATTTGTGGTGACAGCAGTTTTGCTGTGACTTAATTTTTCTAAGTTATCCCATCAGTAAGTTTTATTTTTCTTAATGAAAATTTTTATTTAACATAAGCGTAGCTGTTGAAACACCCAAGAAAACAGCTAATGTGTTAAGGAGATAATATTGCATGTACTACTGCACTTGATATGCTACTTCCAATATGTAAGTTTAACAGAAGAGAAAAACTTGTTCTTCAGAACAAGATTTTAATGTGAACTTTAACCATGCTCTGGAGCATTTACCATCACATAAAAAGTCATTCAGAAAGTTTCCTTGCAAGCAGAGCTTCAGCTTGGCAACCTCTGCAGATAATTTTATGGTGATTTATTCTTTTTTGAAGAGCATCAGGTGATACTGATCTTTACTCTTTTACTCCATTGCTTTCTTAAAATGTGACATTTTTGTCATGTTGTTGCCCTGGGCAGCACAAGCACAACTACAGCAACACCATTACTGATGTCACCTCAGGAGTTTCTCAGCCAGCAAGTTATTGCTGTGCCGGGCTCCAGGCAGCTCCCCAGTGACACAGTGTCACTCACACCTTCCCTGTTAGTGGGCATACAAAACCCAAATGCTGACTTTTGGGATGTTTGATTTCGGAACAGCGCAGTGGGACTGAGGTCCCACACGTTGTAGCAATCCAAGGATTTCTACCAGAATGTCTTGGTCCTCATCTGGTTTTTAATTCAAGGTAGATTGACTTGGAAACATAGACCTACATGTGTGCCCACATACAGATATTCTAGGTAACTCTGAAAACTAGACAAATGCCTTCCTATTATATGCAGAAAATATTCTTCTTTGGTAGCAATTTTCATAAAAAAAATCCAGTCCTTGACAGAAGAAGTTTCCCTTTTATTCCCAATATATTATTTGTAATATATTCTGAATATATATTTAAGCATGCGTCATTAAGACATTCAGAAAGGTTTTGACATCTTGAAGCCGCTGCTCCAAAAGTTTCTGCTTTAATACTTTCTGCTTTGTTTTGAAACTACTTTAAAAATCCAAAATGCTACCAAAAGACCAACTAAAATGTAATATAAACAAGCTCAAGTCCAGCTGAAAGGGAGCTTCACACTAATGGTCTGGGTCTAGAAATCCTTATAAAAGGGCTTTAAGTTTTTTTATATAAAGGATTTTCTTCTATCAGATAAATGCTTTCTTTGCTCTGAGTAACTTTCTGGTGATTTCTTGCTTGAAAAAGGATTTGTTGAGTTCTGAGATCTGTTTAAGCTCCAGGAATAATGCCCCTTCATCTAGGTCACATTTTCCACACAGTAAGAACTTAAGAGAAGTGCTCTTTTTCCATTGCTCAAACATTACCCACACCTTTACCCTTTTGAGGGAAATGTGTAAGGCCACATCCTGCTGCACACTCATTTATCATCCAGGCTAAATCTCTCCGTGCAGATTTTTAAAGATGCGAATTGAATTTCTGTTAACACATTGCCTGGGTAATCCGAGATTTTCTGTGTCCCAGGGGAATCACTTTCCACCTTTGTAAATGTCTATTGAATAGTCTGTCTAAGAAACTTCTCTGCACTTACTTTCCCGTTATTACCTCCTTCTAGTACTTGGGTCTAGGAAACCTGCACCCAATGTTCCTACTCAGCCTAAAAAGCTGCCTTTCTCTTTAAGAGGTCTGCCTGTTAGTGTACTGCTAAAAGACAAGCAAAAGGGAATTTGCTCATTTTAAGACCTGGTGCTGTAACTTGTTAGTGCAATAATGGATGTGTTTGTGATGCCCTGATCCTGCCGTCATCTAAGCACATGATTGCACTGAATTGAGTGACTTCACACACATAAGCTGAGTCACAAGTGAGATGAGCTAATTTTCCCTAATATACTTCACCAAATCTATGTCTATTTAAATACTTCTAAAGTCACTAGAGAGAATGACAAAAGGATTTTATTTTGGTACCGGTATATTAAACACCTGTATCAGCAGATTCTTGGACTGCTTCTGTCTTTCCCAGTTTGCCTTTTGGTCTCCATTACTGAGCATATTTAGTGAACTGCTGCAAGTAAATTACAACCTGCTCAAGATTATTCTTCTACACCCTTTCCCATGGAAGATCTAAATAAACATAGTGTGAAGGCAAAGGGAGGAGGGGATCACCATAATCTCCAGGAGAGGAATATTTAGGAGGTTTTACTCACATTTGAGAATGGAGGACTTACAGCAATGTCAAAAAAGTGCATTCCTAAGCAAAAGGTAGTGTATGAGAAATAGTCACTATATCAGTAAAGCAACTCAGTGCTTTCCTTCCATGTGCCAGGTGAGGATCCAAGCCCACCAGTTCACATTTCTCCCCAGCACAGGAGCTGGAGGTCCCACAGCCCCGCGCTGTGTCCAGGCTGGGGCTGCACCAGGACAGTCGTGCTGCTCTTGGTGTGCTCTGTGCACCTCAACAGCCTTGGTATAGGGGGGGTCCTGGCACCTCTACACGGTGCAGTGCATGGGCAAAACTCCAAATCCAAGTCCTCTCCTGCTGCCATAACACAGCAGGCAGTGTGATCATGGCTATTTAAGTTTATAATTGTCTGTAGCCTTGTCCAGTCTGATCTATCTGCTGTATTCCTTGTTGTGGTTGGGTGTTTTTTCATTATACTGCGGGTTATTCAAGGCAGGAACTGGGGGTTTTTTTGCCTTTTACACCTCCCCTGAGAGGTGCCCCGTTCCTAGGAGACTTGGGGTTGAGTGATCATTATGATGATGCAAATGGTGTAGCTCCAATAATGAGAAAAGATCTTAATTCAGAGGGAATGGAATCCATTAGGGCTGTGCAATTTATAACCTTATCAGAGGAAGAGGCATTACTTTTTAAAAGGGAACACAAAAGAAAATATGTTTGATACAAGGTGTTGTGTAATGAATTAGTAACCTTTGGTAAGTAAGGTTCAAAAAATAGCCGTCTCTTAAAATAAATTCCACTGACTAACAGTTATGGGCCAAAACTAAGCTAAGTTACATTCTAACTATTCTTGAACAGAGTTTAAAAGTTCTGAGTAATGACATTGGTTGAACTATTAATGTAAATCCTTAAAATATAAGTAGTTTCTTGATACTTTCCACTTTGGGGCATCTTCGGGAAAAAAACCCTACACAACAAAACCAGATGCTGCTCTACATTCATAGGAGAAATCAATGGATGGGATCAATATTCCCTCCACGGGTAATAAATGCTGAGAAGCATTTCTGTCTATCTAAATTGATCCTAGAGAATTCTTTAAATTGGTTCTGATGTGTATAAAAACCATTTCCCTATTGATCAAAGCTTTTCTTGCTTTCTTTCTTTGATATGTTATTTCATCTCTGCCATCAGGAATGGTCTCAAGCTTCTCTATGCAGTTATGATAAACAGAATCTCTTAAATCCACACAAGGTTATATTTTTAATGAAACAAGAAGTAACTGGGTTTGTCTATGAAGATGAATGCCTTGGTTACAGTTAGGCAGTGCAAGTATTTTTTAAACTGGGAAAGTTACCACATCTGAATTATTTGAAAGGAAGTCTAAAGGAGCTGCTGTACTTTTATCAGAAGGAACTGTCCAATTCCTACACCTCGACTGATCCATTTGCTCTGCCACTAAGAGCTGCTGGGACAGAGAGGAGAGTTTTCAATCTGTCACTGTCCTTGTTCTGCTCTGTGTGTGAGCAGAAGAGCTCACATTGTTTGCTGAGACTTTGGAAAAAAATTAGTTGGAGCTGGCAAACAGTGCTAGTTATCAGTATGAATGTCTCAGCTACAGGCAGCTGTGGAGTTTGTGACTTTCGTTACAATACTATTTTATTAACATTTAAGATGCTAGACTATTTTAGAAACATTAAGTACTTGTCTGCTAAAACAGGAACGTTCAGAATATTAGATAATGGAATGTTACATAATTTGTAAATTAATTTGCCTGAAGAATAGTTTAGTGCTTCAATGTGTCTATAAGGCACTTGCCAGTGAGGAGTGGTGGTGGTGGTCTGTTCCAAAGATGACACTGTTTGCAGCTGTTTGAACATGTAAAGCAGTGCTTAGTGTGGTCTTGGCAAGGTCTCACTCAAAATTCATTGTACAAAAAAGACAATAATCACGGCTGTAATTTCTGTTAGGCTCTTACGAAATATAAATTGTCAAACTGTCTTTTGACAAGTACAGGTTTTGTTCCCTCTACCCCAAGTAATTTGGAGCCATCAACCCAGCAAATTAATCTTGTCTAGTTCTGTCTTCTGAAGAAATGCAGTAACAAATTAGATTGCTTCAACACACCAGCGCTATTTTAAATTTATTCACCAGTTCATATTAGGAGGTGGATTTCATACTGTATTCACAGGAGTGGCTTTGGTTCATTTGGATTTGCACAGCAGCACAGGTATGCAAAGTTCCTTGCAGATAAGAAAAAGCATGCTGCTTACTTATATCTAACACAACTGAGCTTCACTGAATGCAGTAACTTTGCTTTTAAGCTCACGTGTTTAGGTCAGTGTGGAGACTCCAGTAAAATTACTTCTTTTTTTCTTTTTTTTTCTTTTGCCAGATTCCTGCTTCTGATACTTTATGGTTATGGCCTTGCTCAAGCCCATAACGTTATGTGTCTTTGGAGAATTTACAGGGATGGATTTCCATAAAAAGATAATTAATTACCCCATTCTCCAAAGTTGGATACACATCTTAAAAGTAAAAACAAACAAACAAACAAAACACCACAAAAAAAAAAATCCCAACAACCAACCAAACAAAAAACCCACACTAAAATGTTAGTATCTCTTCTGAGGTACTAAATGATTTTTAGGGTCCAGTTCTGCTCTGAGAACAATGTAGGAGTATGGTTTGAGTAGCTGGGATCGTTCACCTAGAAGGGAGTTAGTGATTTTTATTGTTTTAAATACAAATGTATTTCAGCCCAAACAACAGCACTGCATTTGTAATTAATCAATGCCTAAACCCAAGAGTGTTGCCAGTCTGGAAATGGCAGCCTGGTGAGGCAGCACATGAGACCAGGAACAGAGCTCTTCCCTGTAGGACACTGGGAAGCCTCCAGCAGCAGCTTAGTCCATTCTGGGAAGAGACAGGGAGCAGAAGGGCACTGATTCCTCACAGACAAGTCAGTCCAAGGAGAAAGGTGGAGGGTTCAGAGACTCCATGTCTCACACAGTGCTGCTCCTGACAGCTCCTGTGGCTGCCTCCCAGCTCCCACAGACAGGATTCAGAGGAGCATTTTCACAAAAACCCTGTTTCACCATCACCAGGGGGGAAGTTGGGGCCTGGCTCAGCTCCACATTTCTCTGTGGGTCCCCAGGGAGTGAAACAGCAGCGGTATCGTGGGCTCACTGTGAAGCCTGAGGCTTGCACATGGAGAATTTTAGTGCACAAATAGGGCTTTTTCTGGGCTAAGCTGTCATCCCTCTTAATGATTCCTTGCACAGAAGTTGTTTGTACTCTTAATTGCCTTTGCTATCTTTCTTTACCTTTTCTAACTCAGTGCATCCTTTTTGAAGCAAGTGGCCAGATGGTCAGAGCTTATGTTATTCCAAGGACATAATAGGGGTACATCAGAAAAATTAGTACCTGTGTTCTAGCAATGGGCAACAGCAAATCAGCTGTAATTGGTACAAAGGCTGCTACTGTAGGCTCTCTTTGTCGTGGCAATGTGCTTTGTCATCACTCCTGTCTCCCAGGTTGAGGAAGGCTGAGTTCAGGACTGGCCAGAGCAAAGCATGGGTTTAGCTCCCCATGTTGCCCATGTGGGAGGTGTATCAGCAGATCCAGAGCAGCTTCTTCATGAGCTGGAGACCTGGAGGCTGTGAGATCTACAGGTCAGAAGCTTTGGAGGCTTTGTATCTTCTAAGCAGAAACTGTCCATCTCAATTCAAATCAGCCTAACTGCTGAGTTCAGTGAGTTTGCACAAACCAGCCCCACCTGACAGCTGGGTCAAAGGTATGAGGAAAAATTTATCTTCAGGCTTTTATATTCCTGTGAGTGTTATATCAAAGTGCCTTTGTTAGTGACAAGTAAGTATCCTTCATTAAAAAAGAGCTTTGCATGACAATTATGTAGTAGTTTTTGTTTGCTTTCCTAATTGGAGAACATTTTGAAAGAGCAATAAAACACAATTTGTTCCCTCTGAAACATCTCCTTTTGGAAGGAAGGAGGGAGTAAATTTACATTATAATGAGCAAATTGTTATGAGCCTGTAGATCAGGGTTGACATAAAGGGTGACGGAAATGAGATGTTCTCATTTTTGTGCATTCCCCTCCCCTTTTGCTTGCATTTGCCTGTGGATCCTGCTGCTACTGAGCAAGGAAGTAGCTGTACTCGTGGTCAATGGTAGCAACAAATCACAACTGAGGGAACAAAAATTCACATTAAAAAAGTCATTCTTCACCAGGGCTGCCTTGTGCATCTCAATCCTTTCCCCAGCGAGTACTCGCCATGGAGATAGGTGCAGGTTACTACTGCACCTTCTAGCCAGTTGTTTTTTACTGTCTCTGTGTTTTCCCATTGGTTTTGTCCATTCCCAGTACCGTCAGAATACTGGTGGGATGCGAGTGCTATTGTTTGGCTTCAGGCATATGACTTATCTAGAAAGAATTCAGAAAAATGCAGGGTTGGGGTCTGCTCCTGCCCTGCTGCCAACCCCGGGGGGTGACTGAGAAGCCTAAGCTGTTGTCTTAGTTGTCACTCTGTCCTGCCCTTACTTTCTGGAAGGGAACTGCAGCTGTCCAAATCTTTTCTCCTTCCTGTCCCTCTCTTTTTGTGACAAGTGGGTTCGTTACTTGTTTGAGCAGCTGAGAGTGACGTTAACCCCCTGCCCAGCTGTTGCGGTGTCAGGGCTCCAGGTGAAATGGCATTTGTTTGGCTCCTAGAGAAGTCATCCAGCGATTGCCTGGAGAGTCTGGCTGCAAGTGAAATCCATATGCAATGCTTCTGTCAGCAAAGACTTGCTGGAGGAGAGTTTATAATAAATATTCACATCTGCTGCTTTGGACACTCTAATCCATCCTACAGATCTTTGCTGTGTCAGGCTTTGTTCTAGCTGAAGAAGTCGGGTAGTTACAAAGGTTTGCAAATAGGGCATATTTATCATGGTTAGCTCTACTTCCTAGTTCCCGTTCTTGCACACATATCCATGACCACACCAAGCATAATTTGTGGTTAAATAATCCCGGTGCGTTTTTAAGGTGTTTTAGGCTACGTGTTTCCTTGATAAATGGAGAAATGAAGCCATCAGATCTTCATGGGCAGAGCAGAGAACATCATTGTTATGACTTAGTTTGAATGGAGGGACAGGATATTCCCTGGATAAACTGTTCATCACACAGGCACACCCAAGGCCCTATGGTTCCCATATTGTTAAAACTGGGACAGATTCCTCCATACTCACTTCTGTTGGGCAGTATGTTCCCATTGGCCACTTGGTGAATAACCTGAGTGACTGAAAATAGCAAAATATCTCCTGTTTTTCATAATCTTCCCCAAAATGATGACCTTGGTGCCAGACTGACTTTGTCAGTGTCCATATTAATTATTCTTCTGTTGGTGCTGTCTGCTTTCAGAGAGCAAATCTCGATACATAAAAAACTGTAATCATTTGGAGGGTATATTGAACTTGCTCCTAATAGAAAAAGGTGTTTGACCAAGATCATGGTTGGCAGTAGAGTGATCCTGTTGTTGGTAGGGCCACATCAGCTTTAAAATGAGTGTATTGATCTCCCTTTTTTTTTTCGTTTGGTACGTGAAACTCATGATTATTATAGTTCATTTTTAAAGGAGAGAATCTATATCTGGGGGCTGGGTAAGTAAGAGGTGCTTCAAAATATCACTTACCAGCTGTTACCTCTGCTTTTATTTAAGGATGAAGATAATAAACTTATAAACAAATTCTGCTTCTTTAAGAGTGATGAAAACTGAGTTTGGTTCGTAAATAAACACATGGAAACTAGGAACTCCTTAGAACCTTTTTTAGGTTTTCTTTTATTTTTTTCCTATGGTTAGACCCAATTTGATACTAACAATGTAATTATCATCAGGTTTTTCGGTAAGGATATAAGGGAGAAAGACCCTTAGTTCAGTTAGAACCTGACCTGGAAATTCAGCTGAAAATTCGCATCTTCATGTCTTACAGTGGTACAAGAAAAGCAGCATTAAAAGCATGTCTGATGTTGATACCTCCAGGTATCAGAAGAGCATCTACTTCTCTGGTGCTCAGTCTGTGTGTCAGAATCTGGGCTTGAATAACTGTGTCCAAATACAAGTAAAACAGCCGTGCTCCTAATGAGGAGAACACCGGGGTCTCCAGATTCGCTTTATCGCTGCAAAATCCAATCTCACTGTTATTGATCCGTCCAACAGGAGTACACATGGGGGGGGGGGGGGGGGGTTGTCTTAAAAAAACCACGACCTCAGAACTTGAGCGCCGCTCTCTTGTGCGGCCTTTGCCAACCTCGATGCCTTTGCTCTGCCTTGCAGGTGGCGTGGTGGCCCTGGGCAGCAGCGACGGCTCGGTGCGGGTGCTGCGGCGGGACGCGGGGCAGCTCTCGGCGCTGCGGGGCCCGGGCGGTGCCGTGCGCTGCCTGCGCTTCCACGGCCCGCGGCTCCTGCTGTCCGCGGGCGCCGACGGCAGGCTCTGCCTCTGGACGTGAGCGCCTCCCTCGCTCGGCGCTGCGGGAGAAGGCCGGGGCAGCACCGCGCTGCGGGCTCGCAGGCTCATCGTTAATGCCTGCGCCCAAACGGAGCATTATTCGGCGTTTTATCCAAATAAACCCCCCCAGTTTCTCCGTCCTTCTGTTGGCCCCGCGTTTTTCCCCAACGCCAAGAGTCTCTCCTTCGGTGGTTTCTGGAGAAACAGCTTTACAATGACGCCTAATGACAGCGCAGCCGAATTGCAAGGAGATTGATTTTTAATGTAGCACAGCACGAGACACGGGAGCCGAGGCGCCCCTTCCCCAGCGCAGCCGCCTGTGGGAAGATGAGGCGAAGTTTCCATAACGCGGCCATTGGGGATGTTTTCCCGGGCACCGCCGGGGCAGCGGCATGAGCCGGAGCTGGGGATCGCGGAGGGGCTGAGGGGAGACCGCCTGAGGGGAGCCGGGCTGAGGGGAGTCCCAGCCGGCGGATCTGAGGGGAGTCAGTGGATCTGAGGGGAGCCGACGGGCCTGGGGGAACCCGCCTGAAGGGAGCCCCAGCCGGCGGCGGTGAGGGGGGAGCCGGTGGATCTTGGGGGCTTCGGGCTAAGGGGAGCCCGGCTGAGGGGAGCCCGAGGCGGCGGGTCTGAGGGAAGCCACTGGATCTGAGGGGGGAGCCGAGAGCCGTCGCCCCAGCTGGCGGCGGGCGGGGCAGCGGCCGGGGCGGGGGCGCCCCGCCCCTGCATTATTTTGGGGGGTTTTTTTGTTCCCTGCTCTTCCCTCTTTCTTCTCCCCCCTCCCCCCCCAAAAGAAAAAATTAATTGTAATAAGAGCGGGCAGGGAGCTGCGCGGCGCGGGCATGCCCGGCCCCCGGCCCGGGGAGTCCCCGGAGGGGAGCGGGGGCTGCCCGCCCGCCGGGCGCGGGGCTCCTCCGCCCGCCCTCCCCCGCCTGCCTCCCGCCTAACCCGCGCTCGCTCCCCCCCTTCCCCCGCCGTGGCAAAGCTGGAGCCGCAGGAGATCCGCCGGGCACAGGGAGGGGACAGAGATGGGTTGTTTTCTCACACCCCCCCCGCCCCGAGACCTGAGGAGATGCAGCCCAAGTTCGCCGCGATGACTCTGCTGCTGGCACCGGGGATTCTCCGCGGCATCCCAGCCTCCGGACCGCCTGAATCCTGCTCCCTCTGAATCCTCGGCGCCGGGTTAAAGCTTAATTCTCATGTTGTGGTTGCTGGGCTGCCGCGCTCCCCTGTCTTGCGATGGGAGGTGGAGGAAAAGGGATTGTCCGTGAGTCAACACCGAAAACGTGATTAGGAGGAACTGCTTTCACTAATCTGTTTCTAACCTTTCAGTCCTTGTTGGCCTGTGACCCCTCTCAGCTTTCAGATCGAGCCTGATTAGGTAAGTGTGAATTATTCACTTGGGGTGAGGGAAGGCGGATGGAAATGTTTTACTCAGATTTACCCACGATAATGACCTCTCTAATGATGAGAAATGATGAGAAAGTTCAAGCTGTAAACTAATTCTGAGCTGAGCAGCATTTGTTTACTTGTTGAAATCTGTCCGTGCAAGACGTCTGCAGTCTGTCTGATTTCCAAGATCGCTTGTGAGTTGCTATGGGACATCTCGGCTGTTGTAGCAAAATACAGTACTCTTATTTATGATCTGTGGAGAACTTTTACATGTGTATATATATATATATTTTAGAGAGCTTCTTCATCAAACTCGAACAAATTCTCTCGATTGTTTCACATTTCCTCAGATATTAATTACTTCATTTGCTTGATTTTTTTTCCCCCTTAAAATGCCCACAGATCTGCAATGTTGCAACCTACCTGTAGCATTTAGGTGGGGAGATTCTCTGCTCTGTAGATATGTAAAGCAGCCGTATCTGCAGGAATCACTTGATTTCCAAACAGCATGTTACAATAGATATTGCTGATAGGAGTAACAACGGGGTGCATAGTCCTTGTGATGGAAACGCAGCTAGTACTTCAATTAAGAAGATATCTTTTGAATTTGATAAAGCTTGTGTAATATCCGGTGTCTCCCTCTGTTGTGGCTTTGGAAAAACTGCTTTGTCAACAGGATCCCTTAGCTGCTTCTCTAGGATTAAAGCTTTCTTCTTCTGCTGCTGCTTTTTTGCATCAATTAAGGGAGAATTAATTGCTGAACATCTGCAGTCCACCAAAAATCCCAGCACATAGGGAATATCTCTCCGAGGGGTGGGGGGCAGTCCGTGTTTGCCTGTGTGTGCAGGTTAATGCAT
>NW_020884877.1:2167610-2213817 GCF_003945725.1 Corapipo altera
TGCAGGTTAATGCATGTTTGTGGATACTGTGTGTGGCTGTGTGTGCATGCTCTGGGAACGGAGAAGGGAGGACACGCACATCCCAACAGTTCTTCTTTTGGTTTGTGCCAGGATCTACCTCCGTGGTTCCTCAATCCAGATAAAGCTAATATTTCATTTCATTTAAAAGTTTCCTGTAAGACTTTGCCCAGTTCTCTTAAGAGAGGTCAGAAACCAGTTTGCTGCCGGGGTTGCACTGCCCGTGGGCTGGTGTGGAGGCAGGTTAGTGGCAGGGTTTTGGACAGTGCGTTGGTGGCAGTGATGTGGCACTGTGGGAAGCCAGAAGTGCTCCCAAGACACCGGCACGGAGCCTTCGCCTGGCGCCGGCGCTCCCGGGGGTCAGTGCAAAGCTCCTCTCCCTCCCTGGGTCGATCCTTCGCTCGACCGCCTCAGCAGAGCTCGCCGAAGGTCGGGCCGTGCTGCATCGCTCCCAAAGTTTGAGAAGGGCTCGGCTTAATCACGCAAACACACTTCAGCTGCTCTATGCATTATGAAGGCATTTAACGTCCTGTCTCCGCGTTTCTCTCTGGGAATTACTGAAATGCTGAATAATGGAGGAGGTGAACTGTGGTTTTGCTTCTGTTGGGATAATAGGTCCCTGCTGCAGGCTGGGCTGTGTTGGTAGCCCAGGTGGTCCCTCTTCAGAAATGCTGTATATAAAATTCTATACTCTCCCACCTCTCACAGCCCAAGTATAACCCAGCACTGTCTTTTTTATCAGATGCAGATCTGACAGCAGATCATGCTTAACTCCTTTTTCAGCTCAGGTTTCCCACCCCAGTTTAGTGAAGTGGGCTGTTCACCCTGTGTAGCACCAAGGGACAGTGGCCATGGCAGGAGGTTTAGACTGTGCTTAAACTTGGGTTCAAAACCCTCCAAGCTGCCCATCACCTTGTGATTTCAGGCAGCTGATTTAATTTCTGGTACATCTGGAAACTCAACTGGACAAATGAGGAGAGTAAAAATTAGATGATTCTGTTCCTTCAAAGGATTCCTTCAAAGATACTTTGTGGGCATATGCTTCCAGGCATGAGTGTCCAAGTTATGTATTTCACATGCTTTGTTCTCTGTAACAATAACTGAGAAGAGGCTTAATTCAAATGAAACAGTAATATTTATCTATGCAGTTTGAGAACTCTGATTTATTCTTAGGTGATGGTTGAACCCATGACCTTTATAAGCCAATATTCCTTGAACTTTGGGGTTGTTCTCACTTAAAAATACTTGTTTTTAGACCACAACACCGGTGTCCCTATGGAAGCAACTGTTTGTATCTGGCATTGAGATCCCATGGAGAAGCTGAGGAGGGGGATGGCTCTTCATATCCATGAAGCCTGGATACTTCTGTTTGTAATCCCTGGTTTGGTCACTCCAGCTGCCATCAATCATGAAGACTATCCTGCTGATGAAGGGGACCAGACCTCCAGTAATGACAATCTGATCTTTGATGACTACCGGGGGAAGGGCTGTGTGGATGACAGTGGCTTTGTGTACAAACTGGGAGAACGTTTTTTCCCGGGACATTCCAACTGTCCCTGTGTCTGTACTGAGGATGGACCTGTTTGTGATCAACCAGAATGCCCTAAAATCCACCCAAAGTGTACAAAAGTGGAACACAATGGATGCTGTCCGGAATGCAAAGAAGTGAAAAACTTTTGTGAATATCATGGGAAAAATTACAAAATCTTGGAGGAATTTAAGGTATGAAATCCTTTCTTCAGTATTTGATATTAGTATGCTTTAGGAATTGTGTTTTTGCTGGGAACTCTCAAAGGCACTCAGTATTTGCTTACTGCTGTTGATGGATGCTGAAGCTGAAGTAATTTTTAGCTGTGGTGCAGGTCTGGCTCATGTAAAAGCTGCAAAAGCTCCCCCTTACCAGCATTCCCTGAGGGCCAGTGGTCAGTCAAAAGCCCCCCTGGCAAATGCCAGCCCTCTGGATCTGCCTCCTCTGCTCATATCATGGATCATGTTGGACCACCAATGGTGTGTAAACCAATGCTGAGTGCTTTTTAAGAAACCTTTTCCAATTTGGATAGGAAAAAATTGATGGTGCAGTACTGAGAGTTGTTACTCATAACTCTATGAGAATGCAAACAAGTAGATGGTAAACTATATTTAATATTTTCATTTGAACTGCAATAAGGCTGTCTAGAATGGAGAAGATAAATTCCTAGACAGATGACCATCTCAAGTAATAACAAGTATGGGGTTTCATTGTAATGGTTGAGTTCCTTTTAGGAATGTTGTAAAGAAATCCTTCTGAAATATATCTTAAAAATAAGACCAGATTCTAAAAAACCATTACCCTTTTACACAGCCTGCCTCTCTCATTCTTTTGAGTTCGATCACATGTTTTCAGTTCTGCTAAGGAGAAGAGCATTTCACAGTGAAGAACGGTGTCTGTAAAAGCTGTAGGTGCACAAGTTTGTTCTCCCGGGTCACGTGGCTTTAAGAGTTGTACCTCCATAATTAATGACAGCCTATAGCTCTCCATGGCTGTGTGCCCAATCTCATTATGCACTTGGGCAGTTTATTTGCTTTCCTGCTAGGAAAATAATTTCGTATTGGTCTGCACTTCACAAGTTCATAGATGACAGTTCCCTTTTTTCCAGAAGCTGTCATTTTCAGTGAAGGTAGTAGTTAGTTCCTCTCTTCTGTCATGTGTGGTTTATGTTCATCTTTTGCTGTCCATCTGTAGCTGCAGTCCCTCGGTCTTGGCAGGATAGTTTGATATCACAGGCACGGGGCAAAGGAAGGGTATGAGGAACATCTCCTTGAGGACCATCCTGATCAACGTGTTCCCTGCTTTCCTTCACTGAGGAATGTGAAGTTGCTGATCTTGTGAACTACTTAAATAAAGCAGTAAACTTGTGCAAAATCTTGTGAACTGCTCCTCTTGCCCTAGGAAGGCCTAGGCCACCTTCGTCGCGCTCCAGTGGTCCCATCTTGGCTGCTGTGTTGTCATCAGGTGGTGGGGTGTCCCACCCAGGTGGTCGGATTCTGATGTGAGAGTTACAAGGACTACTTTGGAGAGATTTTAGGAAGCAGAAAGCTACAAAGACTCTTTCTGAAGAGATTTCAGTGGGAGAATAATGAGATGGAGCTTGTCATTAAAGTATTTTTGCGTGTGAATTAAGTGCAAAAGCAATAATCACTTTTCCTGAAAGAAGTCATTGCTCCCTGATAAAAGATTAAACTCTACAGAAATACAGAATATAGGAAGAAAGGCTATTAGAGAGAGTTAGGAGCTATCTGATTCATTGCTTGTTGTGTTCAAGTACTGTGGGGTGATGTGTGAAAAGCAAGGTGCCAGTATCCTCTAAGAAACACAAAGTTGATGGTGTCACAGCAACTCTCACACACAGTAACCTGTCCAGATGCTTCAGACTTAATTTAGCTGACGGTCAAGCTTGTGACTTGGACCTTTGTTATGCTGAAAGCTCAATACCTTGTGGAGTAGGGCAGAAAAACCAATGTTTTGGAAATCTATGTCTTTACCTAGAATAAACAGTGAATTTGTTTCCCTCTTAAGTAGTGTAGGTGAGTCAGGCAATGGAAGATCACTTCCAGGGGTGTTTGGGGGGGGAAAGGAGCACCTGTGAACTATGACTTTATAAATGTTATGGGAAAGACAGAACTTCAAGATTCAGGAAACTGCTGCTGTAAAGTCTTGACTTTATGAGGCACCCAAGCACAGATGAAATTCAGAGCAGTTCATAGGTTTTGCAGGCTCTGAGCTCTGCTCTTCCCTCATCCTGTTGAATTTCTAAGGTCTGCAAACTTTCTCACGTCCGTTCCACACACACTGAAGTCAAAGAGGAGAGGCTTTCTCCAGTGACTGACTCAAAACCAGGCTGCTTTCTGTGGAAACAGAGGCACCGTTTTATGTGGTCTCAGAACCCTTTCACCCACTTGATTTACTTTTGCTCATATGTAGGTTCCAAATCGTCATCTATAGAAGGGCTTGTCAGTGCTTAGTTTCAGCTGAAATTAGCCTCTATTTAAAAATCTTCTGCAAGTGTGTGTCTGTGTGTGTGTGCCAGGGCTGACTCATCTTGTAGAGATTTCAGCTGCCTGATCTTTCACAAATTAGGATTAATTTTTTTCTATAGGAATTTTTTTTTTTTTTCTCAAGGGTATCAAAATCTATGAGAAGTTCCCATTTGGAAGAATTTTTCTGTGTTGTTGCTAGATTTTTGCTTAGGTTTGGGGTGATAAATCGAGAAGTAATTTAATCTTTTTTCTTGCCACTGGCAGTAACTGATGCTCTCAGGGTAAAGGAGTTGTTACAAAGGCCCATTTCTTGAATATTTGGCTTTCTTCTAGCGAACAGATCTTGCACATCTGATTTTTTGAGTCACAGCAGTCATAAGCACAAAATACAAACATGACAACAAGCCATCTAGCTTAGACAGCTGTCCAAATGTTTATGTGTGTGCCCCTCAGTCAGTAACACATACAACTGAAATGCTAAACCGAAGTTCAGCTGTAAATCTAAACCCATTAGGAGTTTTTCTTGTATCCTTTTGTAAAACCTTGTGTCCTTGTCAGATGGTTTAGTGATGCCATGTAGCATCTTCACAGCTTTGTTGTGGGTCCTGGGAGATCTTGGTGGGTTTGGGGCCCAAGGTCAAGGATTTTGATACCTGTGGAGCAGGAGAGAGTGTAGGTGTGGGTTTTTCTGGGATCCATTTCTCTCTTTCCTATCTTGTTTTCCACTTCTCTGTCAGCCTCAAGTCTGCGCTCTCAGGTCTCCTCTGGCCCCTCTCAGAGGGAGCACAGACAGTGTGGTGGCTGCAGGGAAGGTGTGAAGGATACTGCAAGTCTCAGGCAATCTCTGTTTTCTCAGAGAGATCTATCAGGGACTCTTGGGGTCACTTGGCAGCTTGTTTTTATTCCCACACACCATCCTTGTTTTAATTTCGGTCCTGGAGGTCAAGGTCTGAGTCCCAAGTGCTCTGTGCTTGCCCGCAGGAGCAGAGATCTTTCAGGGAGGTTGCTGACACTCCCCTTTCTTCCCAGAGAGAGAAAACAAGCAAATAACAACTCAGAGAGTGGTTTAGGTTATTGTAAGTCCGCATGGTTGTGTTCTAAATGAATGTTCCCAGACAGCAGCTGATGTAAACTTCAGGAGACAGTGACAGCCAGCGTGATGGATGTTCATTGGCAGCTGATGGAGCAATCGTGCAAATGTCACTGAGACAACAGTTTCCCGAAGTGCTGATTAGTTTTGTCTCTCTTGCATAACTTACTGAGAGAAAAGCACACACCTGCCCACACTGGAGAAATGGAATTATGGCGTGGTTGAAGTGTATTCATGACCACAGTCAGGAGTTGTTGGAAGAGGATTGGGTTGTCGGTTCGGGAAGTCCATAGTCAGTTCTGAACTTCCTTGATTTCTCACCACTCAAGAGGCATATCCAGAATAACCTTCTGTGGACCTCTGTGGATATGTAGCAAAATACCAGTGCTGGGAAATGAATGGTCAGTTCACAAGGGCTTGTCAAGCTGACATCTTGAAACATTCTCTTCATTTTAGACTGGAAAACAGGAACTGCTCCCTGTCCCTGCAGGAGGGTGAGTCCCAGTGACATGGGTTTGGTAGCATGGTGCCATCTTCCAAGGCAGTGGGAGGAATGTCCTAAGCACAGACATTAAAATACCTGGGTTTGCCTGGCAGGACATTGGGTGAATTATCCTTTGGGTGGGGACACAAGAGGTTCTGGTGTCACAACTTGATCTTCCTGATAATATTCAGGTCAGAGGAGCAGCTTCAACCTGCAGTTGTGAGCTGGAGCTTGGAAAACACTCTGAACATCAAGGACAATTTTTGGGTGCTCTTCAGTGGCTGTCCCACTTTCTGCCAAGAGCTGCAATTTATTCCAGCCATTGGCTCTGCCAAGGCTTAACCTCTGCTGCCTGTCCTTCCCAATGACTTCTCTACGTCCTTGTTCTCTTCCCTTCTACCTTCACTGCTCCCAAACCTATCCTCAATCAAAAAATGCCTAGATGGTACCAAAATGTTTGTCCCTTGCATCAAGCACAAGTGTGGAAGGATGGGAGAATATCCCTTGTCCATGGGCAGGCCTTCACACTGTGGGGACAAAAAACTACAAAAAAAAACCCAGGAAAGGGGCAATTTTTACTTCTAAGGCAAAATCTTCACTGACCTGAAAAGAGCCAGGATTCAGTGCTGGAGTTGTACTTTATTTTTCTCTCCCTTGTTTCCTGCCAGTGTATCTTAAGTTCATTGCTTTGTTTTGTCCACAAATCACCTGTAATCCTTCAGTGAGGGTTTCTGTATCTTGCTGACTTTATGGCACAGTAGGGATCACAGCTCTAGCAGGGATCTTCAGGGTGTAATCAGAATCCCAAATAAATGAGGGACTGTGTAAGCATAGCATTATCATATACTAATTCTCAGCTCATTATGGAAACCTTTGCTTCAGAATAGTGGCACCTCCTTCTCCTTTGTTAATGCTCTTTAAAAATGTTTTATTAATGCAATTATCTGAATATAACTTAACAAAGTAAGGCCTCTCCTCAAAAGGCACATGCAAGCGTGCAGCAGCTGTCCCAGCACCTCAGAGCCCTGAGATGCAGCATGTCCATCCTGACACTGGAGAACGGGAGGCAGTGAAACCAAACAGTGATTCCCCACCCCCAGAACCATGCCAGAAATAGAAATTAAATGGTGCCAGTTACAGCCTGGCTCAGACCACCAGTTCCCCAGCCTGGGAGTGCAACCTCATCCGATATGAATGGAACACTTGGGACATTCTGGAGCATTCCTGATGGGGTGATGCTGTTAGGTGACAAACAAGAGTGTGATGCAGCCCTGGGTTGAAAGGGAAGGTGAGGGGAGAAATGTGTAACCATGCAGTGCCTGGGGTGGTGCAGTGATGTAACCATCCCGTGCTCTCAGGGTCCCTCTGCCCTCCCCAGCTGTGCTGGACTGTCCAGCTGCAGGTTGGGACTGTGGAAGCTCTGGTTTGTGTCAGTGTGAGAGTACAGAGTCACAACACCTTAAACCTGAGGAGCTTCCTTAGGCCACTGAGAAGACATCATGGGGAGGAAAGGAATGTTGGAAAGTACTCAAGTCATGGCAAGAACAAGCATTATTAAAGCATGTTGGTAGTGTACTAAGCCAGTCCTCCAAATCACTAGTAGCTCTTAGATCTTTGCTCATGAATTCCAAGAAGCTGATTACTAACCCAAGCCACCATGAGGCCCCGATTTTAATATTGGCATTTTCCTCTCCAAGGAAGGAAGTTGTGTGCTGCAGGGTTTGTTTTTTTTCTACTATGACTCAAACAAATGGGGCTTTTTCTATTTTTTTTTTCCTTCTTCTTCTTGTGTGTTCTGCAATTTCATGTACGGCTAGAAAATGATAATACAAAAGAAATCTCAATAACATGCCTGTGCTTTAATAAAAGGAGCCATGAACAATGCCAGCTCTGAAGATAGCATACAGCCATTGAAATCAGACAGGGGAAACAGAACATCAGTCAGATGGAAAAGTATGATTTATTATCTCCCTCCTGGCAAAATTACAGTGACAGTGTCTATGCAAAGGAATCTAAAATTACTGACTTACTGTATTTCTGTCATAATTTGTATCAAGAAAACATACTAAAATAGATAGGCCTGTCACATATTGATCTATAGTGATACCTTTTTTAAAAAATTATGTTATGTACTTAGCTACTGATTCTGTAACATATATATTACATTATGCACAAATATATTATTAGAATAGGTGAAAGAAGATGGTCTTTACTCAGAATTTGGCTAAAAAAAAAAATCCATGCAGTTGTCTTCCCCAGTTTGTAGTAATACATGGAGGCCCCAAAAGCTCAGAGCTCAGTGGCACAGACTGTGCTGCACAGACTGTCTCAGAGCTTCCCATTGAAATAGATGAGACCCAAACCTTGAGCATCAGCAGGATTCAAACCCACCAGGAATTGAGCACAAGCCCCTGCTTTGATCCCAGTGCACTGCCCAGTGTGGCAGCGCAGTGCAGAGTTGGGCCTGTACTCCCAAGCCCAAGGGATTGGTATTTTTCCAGTAAATATGACACAGGAATTAAAGTGTGCCCAACATTTGTACTGCCAGAGCTGTGGCCAGGCTTTCAGTTATTCACTCCAGGAAATAGCCTGTTGGCTCTGCTTGCTTCCAGAGAGCTGCTGAAAGAGAGGGGATATCTCTGCACAGCCAGAGGAGAAGCTCTGGTGCTTCCCCTCCCCTCCCTCCATTGCTCCTGGAGCTGTACTGTTAAGAAAATGGAATGTGTGGTACACGCAGCCACTACCAGCTCCTTCCAGGAGTGGTAAAGTCAAGTCTGAGGCTTTATTTCGTGCCAGACAATGCTCAGTGGGACCAAGGAGAGAAGGGCTTATCCCTTGGCTCTCCCAGGCTGTGTTCATCTCTGTCACACAAGGTGTTTCTGTAGGGCTGGTGAGTGTGAGGTCCTCAGGTCATCAGCTTATGAAGAAGGATGTCATCCTTAGAAACATTCCCAGTTCATTAGTGAGAAGGTTTTCTAGGAAACTGTTTCCTACCAGAGTGAGGGAAAGTGCAGGTGTGTGTTTGTTGCCACTGGAATGTGTTTTATGTTGCATTCATTAAAAATAATGCTCAATTAGCCAATTATTCTAGATATTGTTTTAAAGACTATAATTAGGTAAGTCATGTAGTGACAATGCTCAGTCTAGTTACAAGATAAAAATACATGTAGCATTAGGCTCCTTACTCGGTTCTGTGGTACAGTTCAGAGGGAATTCTTTGGGAATTACAGTAAAATCAGTGTGCTAGGAGGAACATGAGCTTTGAAGCAGCTCCTCAAAGCAGGGAACCTCTAAATCTGTTAACTGTGGTCATCCCAGTCAGCAAAACCTTTCTGACTGAGGGTTAGCCCAGTGTGCTCCCTGTGTTAGCAGATCCCAGTGTATTCTCTTATCACAGGTAACCCATTCAAACCCATTTTCATTTCACATTCTGCCCAGTTTGTGCTCATAACCAAGTGTGATAACATCCCCTGAGAGGCAGAAACCTCCTGGACCCTGCTGGCTTCTTTCCCAGGGGTTTAGGCACTGACAACTGGGTACAAGGGGCAGAAAGGAGAATGTGGAAAATGCCTTCTCCACAGTGCCAGCTGGTAAAGAGCTGCAGGTTGTCTGCTGCTATGAACTGCTGTGGCTCCATGGATCAGGAGTGACCCACTGGGATGTTACACTGGTGTTCAGTGCCAGGCAGGTAGTCCTCTGTGGAGTTTGCATGATGCTGACCTGGGATAAGGGCTTGTCCAAGGGAGCTCCCACAAAGCCTAATCTGCCCTGCCAGAAAGTAAAGAGTAAGGCCAGGCTATAGGGACAGAGAGTGGAGAAAGAGAGAAAAGTGACCAGGAACAGATCACTGTTTGATATCATGTGTTTGCCCCCTTGCACCTCTCAGTGCAGTGAAAATGGGGTGGCTGTCAAAGCCCAGGAGCAAAGGGAACCACAGCCACAGCAAACCCCAGCAGATGTGTGATGTCAGTCCCCACCCACTGCTTGGCAAGGACTTTGGAGCAGGGCCTGGAGACAGTGAAGAAGAAGGGGATGTGTGTGTAGGTGCAGTCATGGGCACTGAGCATCCTTGGGCTCCTCTGCCCTCGGCAGTGTAAAGGAAAAAAACAAATCAGCTCCTAACGGCTCCTTGGACATAGACTCAGGATCAGCCAACATGTCTTTCCTTGGGAGGAGAAAAAGATGACAGCATGTGTTGATGGAGAACAATAATGGGCTCTTGTCTCCAGTTCCACTGCTGGAGTGACCCCGAGCTCAGCAGCAGTAAGGGCAAAGCATTCAGGAAGGAGCTGTTCCTTTGAGGGGAAGGAGGGAGCGTATTGGGGTGCCGATGGGATGCAGGAGCTCTGGGGGGTGAGACCAGCTTCCCTTAGGGCACAGGAGGTACAAAACTCTGTGAAATGCCAAGTCTGAGGGTGACAGAGCACTGAAGTCTGCAGTGGGGCAGGAGGAGCTCCCACCTGCCTGTGATGGCTGCAGCCCAGCCAGGAGTCACCAGCAGTCCATCACCGTGATGCTTTCCAGCCTGAGCTGTGTGGGGACACGGAGTTTGTCTTCAGATGAAGCAGAGTCACTCAAATATTGCATTCAGTTCAGTGAACAGCCATCATCTGGCTGTCCTGTGGGTAAAGGAGTCCAGATTCATCCCTGGTGTAGATTTGCCTGGCCTGTACTGTGGCTGTGCATCTGATGATCCAGACAGGAAACTGCAGGAGAAGGAATGGGACCAAGGTCCAAACCTCCTTCAAGGTGATATGGCTGGTTATATTATACCTACCTCCTTCATACAAATTCACTATTTTATCAGTGCACAGAGCTGATCTTGCCACCTTCTCCCATTTTTCAGCATCAACAAAGGAGGAAACAGCAGATTTGGGTATAGGGAAAACACATGTGAAAAGGATCACCTTTCTGACCAGGTTCTTGGTTCCTTTTTCCCTGCTCCAAGAAGCTTTCTCCTAGACATGGCTCCTTCATTGCAAGAGGTGACTGGGAGGGAATGGAGAGCAGGACACTGCCAGCTGGACTCACATTCCCTGTTGACATTAAAAGGGACTTAACAAATGTGAAGCACACACAGACGTTTGTCTGTGTCCGAACAGGGCTGTGCGTCGCGCTTTGGAGCCACAGTCCCATCTGTCATATCTATAACCTTTCAGAAGGAGTCCCTTCCCTGTGCACTGGGCATGTCTGAACTGAAAAACTATTGTAATAAAGTCATAAAAATTATCACCAAAGTAATAGAGAACTCCAGTCCCCTCAGCCCCAGGGTAGGTGAGGTGCAACTATTGTAAGGAATAAAATGAGACATATATCAAAGCAAAGGGAGTGTTCTTATGGAAGAAGTGCAAAGTCATGTTTTTACAGAAAGCTTCACTGCTGCTCTTGGGAGAGAAAAGCAACCACGAGACTGCAGATACACAGCTCCCATGGAAAAAGGGCCAGGACTCGGCTCAAGGTTGTCTCTCTCTCATCAGCTAATGGAGGAATCACTCTTCAGATCCAGACGTGGTTCCAGGAGCCTTTTAAACTCATCAAATTGTGTGGCACAGATCAAGCCTGAGTACAAAGCTCCTGGTGCCGTCACAGTCCTGAACCATCGGATGTGGGCCCAGGACAGCCCTGGTGAGCCACATCTTCTGTACTTCTCTCCCTCATCTGGCTCACTGATCTGTGTAGCTCCCCAGGAAGTTTTAGAAAAAGATGGCCAGGATAATGTTGTTTCCAGGTATGGATAGGCATGCTCGGGGGATGGGGGAAAGAGAGGAATACATGACTTCTGGGGTGGATTACAGTATCCTTATGCCTTTCCATCTCCAGAATCCAAGCCTGGTCACCAGAAAGCTAGAAAGCCTCAGAGATGTGAACAGACAAGCAGCAGTTACAGGGGTAACTCAAGTGGAGCTTTGGTTGGAGGGCTGCTGTAGGCTAAGAAAATAGGCAGAGTCATGTTCAACCTCCTTGTGATGGGGCTACTTTGAGTACAGGATGGAGTCACCATTTACAGAAAATGTTTTCAGGAATGTATTTGAGTGTCTCTTGTCCTTTCCACTGAGGAAATTCGTATTTCATTTCAGTCTTACCTTAGTAATGAGTGTGTGTGTGTGTTGGGGGCTCCCTTAGAAAAACAGGATCTCAGCATCCACTTCTGCTGCTTCTTGGAAGCCAGCTCCTTGGTTCAGCCAATCTGCAGTATGGTGCAAGCATTTTTCAATTTTTGGATGGCACAGTTCATTTGTATTGCTAGTGCTCCATGTAAGTAGGATCCAGCTCCAGTTTTTTCACTGCAGATAAATTATCTAATGACTTAGTAGTTTTTTTTCCTGTTGCAAAGTCATTTGCAACCTGATGGTGTTTTCCATGATTGTACTCATCTATAATCACTGAAGAGGTTGTTTATTTGAGCAACTTTCCACCTTTGGAAAATCCAAGGGGTTACAGTTTCTGTAGTGTAATTTATACTGTAGCTCCACTGGCTGGGTGAATGATTTTTATTTTATTAAGTACGTGACATAAATGAGTGACATTTTTGCTGCTAACAGTAAAAGCAAAGCAAGGAGCCCAAAAGAGAAGTGAGGAGATTTCAGTCTCACCTTCAGGTGGGACTCAGTCACCAGCTCCTTCTCCACCAGTTTAGCACCTGCAAAATTTCTCAACTGAAAGCTTTCTCTGAATTTTCCTGCAGTCTCCTGCTAATCTGCCTGAGATCACAGGCAATTTCAATAACAATAAAAATTATTCTAACTTCGACTCCAGGAGTATCTCTGATGAACGCTATCCCAGTTCCTTTCTTATTCCTCTCCCCTGGTTTATGACTTCCCACCTCAGCCATAATGCAGAACCTATTTTTGCCTCCGAATTGATTCATCAGGCCCTTTTAAACTTTCTTCCCTTTCTTGCTTCCTGCCAGTAAATTCACCACCTGAAACTGTAGCTACAGAAATAATTTCCATCAGAATTGCCGTTGTCCTGAGCATCATTAAAAGTTACAGCTGCTCTTAAGATATAAGTGCCCAGTTTGACAGAGTTCACTTTCCATCGCCCTGCTTTTCCTGCTATTTCGTCTGGATCGAGCAGGATGCCACCAGTCCAGGCTGTTTGAGGAGAGAGGCTGAATGGGATTGTCCTGAAAGATGGAGAGATTGACAGCAGTGATGGTTTTTGGTTTTCCTTCCCTTGGAGTCCAGGGGATGGGACACATCCAGACGTGTAGGCAGGAGGTGCATGTGGATACAGCTTGTGGATCTGAATCTGTGGCAAGGTCTGCAGAAGTGCCAGGTTAGATCCAGTACATTCCAAACCACTTTGACGTTAGTAGAAATGGAGAGGATGTAATTTCCTGTTTAAGGGGTTGGCACTTCTTTTTCTAACATGTTCTCAGGGGAGAAAGCATTGCAATTCCATACTCAGTGAAACTACCATGAAAAGCCTTTTTTCCCTTTGCAATATCACCTAGAAAAGGCCTATCCTTACACACCATGTCCTTTTTGGTGTTTAAACATGTCTGATTAAGGTTCCCAGTGATACCAAGAGTTCTGGTATCTCCTCAGCATTTGTTCTGATGTGATGGATCTTTGGGTTTCCCCAGGGCTCAGAAAGAAAAGCTCACTGCCTTAATTTCTTGGTTATACACCACTTCAAATTCCAATCGACCAAGTAGACTTCTCCAGTCATTCTGGCCATGTTGTAAATTCACCTGTTTGACTGTGGAAGGCATCACAGGCCCCAATAACAGATGTATTCAATTCCATGGAAATACTTAGACTGTATTCTACTAAGTTGAACAGCCCCTGTATGATGATCAGTAGGTCTATTGTAACATGATTAGATGGTTGTAAACACTTACATGTAGCTTTTCTATTTCATTTCCCCGAAGAAATGTCAAGTATTCCTTATACAATACTCATAAAGTTTGTATTGCTCTGTAGCTGTCTGGCAGTAGCTGTGTATAACTGATGGAGGGCTGTTGTGTGTCAGACAGCACAAGGACACGGTCCCTGTGTGATCACTTCGTGGCACCTTCTCAATGAGATGAAGTCTTCCAGGATGGGATTATGGGACATTCTTGTACAAAAACCCTCCTCAGGCTTAGCTGGAGAGTGTAGGAAGGAGGGGGAAGAGAGGAGCCCAGCAAATCCCAAGAACTGGATCTCAGAACAGATGACTGGAGGGCAGTTGCAAGAATTTGCCATAGCTTTGAGCAGCCTCAGTGCTGGCTCCAGCACAGATGCAAGCCTTCTTCCACAAGGCTGGAAACCCAGGTGCAAAGAAAACACCACACAGCTGAAAGTCTTTTCTTGAAAAGTGAGGGGAGGTCCAGAGCATTGGGAAGTGGCTGTGCTCAGCATGCCTGGAGGAGCTGGCATCTGAATTCATAGAGTGGGAAGTCACAAGGAGCAAGGTCTGTCGAGTCTGTGTTGATACAGGATCCACTGGCTGTTGAAGTACTTAGGTGCCAAATGACACTTGAGTCTTGGAAGGCTGTTGGAAAATGAGCAGCATTTTCCCAGCTCCTGGAGGGGTATGAGCCTCACACCCCAAGTCTGAGTGAAGCCGGCTGGAAGAATCACAGCTCATCACGGGAGACTGCAGCCTTGAAACCTGGTCTGAGATCTCCTGTGGGCTGGGTGACAGCCCATGTGCAGGGCTGACATGAGTGCACTTGGAAACCACAGTTATCCTGGTGAGTGTGGCAGGGGAGCCAAAAGTGATGTCAAGGAAAATTGCTTCTGATTGACAGAACAAACAGGTGAAGAAAAAGTATCAGTCACATGTCACCTTCAGAGTTTTTAGTTTGTCTTGGGTAAATCACTCCCTTCCCACCTCTCTAGAGATATTTGTGTAGAAGCAGCTAAGAGTGATTGACAAGCAGACGTGTGACAGAGAAATCCTCATTGCAGGCAGGGAAGAGGAGGAATGCAAAATAATGTTTCACACACACACATATATATGTATATATGTATGTATGCTTCCTCTGTCCACTCAAGGACAACACTTACTACTCAGTGAGGGGCTTTTGCAGGGCAATGTGCATGTGATGGAAAAGGCTTTCACGTGTTTGGGGCAGCAGAGAGGTGGCTTGGAGTGGTGTAGTTGTGGATAAGGGAGAAATACAGGTGAGGTTCAGTAAGTATTTGGGACAAGAGAATTCCAATGACTAAATGAGATGACTGCAGGAGTTTCTTGCAAGACCTTGACTAAAAACTCGAAGTTTTGTGTGTCGGTTATTGGTGTGATTGTACCTGCTGCCTTGGTCTAAAAAAATGTTTGCTCCAGATCTCTTCAGCTGTAAAAAAGCATTAACAATTAGATTTAAACATTAAGTTTTGAGTTCAGATTTCTGTTTTCTCCACCTCACCCTTAAGTTTGTGAACAGTCAGGTTTTTAGGCTATTTTCCTCAAGAATTGTTTGATCATGTGATCTCTGTCTGTCCACCAGTCTTTCTGGAGGACCTGAGGGCTTGGTGGAGCCCTCACAAACAGACATCTCAGAGGGGTGACATTTCTGTGGGTTTATGAAACCTCGTAGCTGACTAAAGAACCACTTGGTGCCCAACCCTAAAAGACAGGGAGACCCTTATCACTGAGAGGAGTAGCTGGATGCTGTTAGCAGTAATAATTCCTACATATCCTGGCATTTGCTTCCAAAGAGAGGATGAAAGTGGTGGGAACTGGTGTGAAGGGGTGCAAGAGTGAAGATTAGGAGATGTGGTATCCACATCCTGTTTGGCTTCCTGATTTCCCCTGCTCAGGGTGTATCTTGTTTTTCATTCTGTTCCTTTTGCTGCCTTTTTCATTTGTTTGTTTATATCATCTATCAAGTTTGTCATTATGTGCTCATGCACATAAAATCTTTATTAGCCATGTGTATTCTTTATTCTCTGTTTTAATTTTCCTTCCTTCTTCCTTCATTAACAAACTCTGCTGATTCCAGATGTTTCCCATTTGACAGCACCTGAGATTTAAGGTTTTCCAGCCACACAACAGAACAAGTGCTGGCTCCTTCCTCTGGCCACCCTGGTGTGTGTGACAGAGCCCTTTCCTTTTGGGCAGTGGTGAGGAGAATGTTTCTTCACCAGTGTCTCTTGAAATCCTTCCTAAAAGTCTTCTAAGAGATTTTTCTGCCTTGGGCAGCTGGAGTAAATAAATGATCACCTTTGTGATCCTTTAATCTTAACAGTGTTTCCAGAATAATCAGTTTAAGGGACAGCAGTAAAGCGTTTGCACTGTCCGTGTGGGACAGTGTCCTCTCTCTTTCCTACTCCAGAAACCCTCTGTATTTTTTCAACCTCCTTTTCCAGTAGGGATGAGAGTTTCTTTTCTGGAACTGGTGTTTCAACTTCAGTGGCTACAGAAGTGTAAACCACCCCTCTTCCATAGGGTCAGGAATCAGGAAACAAAGTTTTGGGATGTCTTTCACTGGTTCCCCGTTTGTCGTTTTGCTGCTGGGTCTACCTACTGCCTGTATTCATAGAGAGAGGACTTTTTTGGCCAATTGTTCCCCAAGAAGGATAGCTCCAGGGAAAGCAACAGCTTGGCTGCAGAGCTTGCAGACAACAGTTTAAAGATGCTCAATCAGTGTGCTTGGGGAAAAGTCCTTTCTGAAAGGGCAGGGTTTTGCAAATCGGATCCCAAAGCACATCCCATGGGAGAAAGTGCCAAGACATTCATAAACTAAGTGGACAGGAGGGCTGGAGTCACCCATGGATGTGAGGGGCTGGGGAAGAGCCATGGTAAGGGGCACTGGCAAGTGAGAAAAATGGTCAGACAGAGGAAGATCCTGGTGGCAAGACCAAGGCGCTTGACTTTGATACAGTGGGGAAGAGGAGGTGGCAGAGAAAAGTCTGACTGATGCCAAAGCAGCCTTTGCTTTTGCTGGCTGCTCATTCCTTGTTCCCGCCGGGGTGTGCTCTCCTGCTTTAACTGTGCACAGTTCTCCCCTCTTGGAAAGCTGCTCTCCGTGCCAGGGAACATCATGGTTTATTGCAGTGTCACTGTCAGGTTACACTGACAACGCTGAAGCAAAAGATGTGGGTGTCATGTCTCATTTGCTCAGAGCAGAGTCGTTCAGGGGCACCTTCTGCTTGTGCTGATCATCTTCAAGCCATGGATTGGGCTGCAGTCCTGGAAACCCATCCCATATTTCTTAGCATTGCAGCCAGCGTAGTAGTGAGGGTGGGTACAAGTCCTGGAGGATACGTCAGTGAAAGCCTCCACAAATCACAAGATCTACTTCTGCTGCTCTGTATAATTAGTGAGTAAAATGAGTAAAAACAAAGCAGCAATTTTCTTATTGATCCCCCAGCAAATAGTTCTGTCTATTTTCTGCTGTATTGTTTCTTCTTATTAAATAGCCTTGAATAAGAAATGTCAGTCAAATGAATTTAGATTCCTGATGCTTCAGACAGAAATCAAAGCAGGATTGAATGAGGAACGATAATTAGAGAGAGGAATTCCACCTCCACATGCTTCTTCCCTTGCTCAAGGAGTGCTGATTTTATCTAAATTACCAAAGCCGTGAGCAAATGAAAGGTGATGGGAATTATAGACTGCAGACGCTGAGACAAAGCAAGGGAAGCTTTAATTAGTGCATTTTAAGGTAGAAATGAATTTCCTGGGAATAAATTATTAGACTCAAGACATATGGAGCTTCTTAGAGGTGAACTGAAAAGCTTTTTACCTGCCAGAACCAGGGCTCATCTGTCTTGTAGAAATGAGTGACCCATCACTGCAATCTGCAACACATCAGGATTAATCCTTCTTTCTTTACATATCACTTTTTCTTTTTTTTTTTTTTTGTTTTTTAATATTGGGGAATTCCCATTGCTGCAGACTCCCATCAATGCAACATAAAGCAGAATTTTTTTTCCAATACCCACATTTAATCATTCAAGTGTAGGTGATGGATCTACCATTGCTGAGAAAATGGGAGGTACATATTGAACCTACTGGTACTGAAAGGAAGTTATTTTCCTTTCATTTTTCCTCTTGTTCTCCTTTCTTAGCTCTGTTGTCATCCTTTCATCACACTTCCACACACATAAGTCACTGGGAACCTTAAACCACTGACCTTTATGTTTTTCAACAGATTTTCGCAGCTTTTCAAAGGGTGAGGCTGTTACAAGTCTGTGCTATTCAGGGGTGGATAGAGATTCCTGTTTGGATTCATGGAGCTGAAACGAATCCATTTAGCTGTGTGCTTTAATCCAGAATTCCCTGACTCAGCTGAATTACTCAGTCTCTTAATTATTTACATATTTTGTGTGAGTCTGTTGCTCACAGACCTTGTTGAAGCAAGCAGGAGAGGGGCCAGGACCAGAACTAATGGTAATGTTTTGGGAGTGCTCACAGACTCCAGATGCAGGTGCTGCACAAACACAGAATAAAATGGTTTTGCCCCTCCAAGAGCAACACTGTTCTCCTCTGCCCTGAAAAGTGGGAATGAAAGCTGAGAGGCTGCCAGATGGACAGGCCACCCCAGCAACACCTTTCCAGCAGCTTGGGGTGTGCTGGCAGTGGTGGTCTGCAAGGCAGAGGAGTATGTCCTGGAAAATCACCCTGTCCTCCCTTCCTGGGATGAACCAACACTCGTGACCTTCCCAAAATCCTGCTCTTCTTCTGGTGCCAGATGTGTCAGATAACACACATGGGGAGAGCAGAGGTACAACTTAGTGGCTTCAGCTCAGTTTTTTTGGCAAAGGGACCTAAAGCCTCATGAAGGCTAAAGAACCCCACGCCCCCTCAGGGAAAACAGGGCTCACACACTGTTTTTTCCGATGTTGTGGTGCCTATTTCAGATGTTGCTCTTTTGTCCCGGAGGTTGATTTGTATTACCCATGATGAATGATGCAGTCAAGGGGTATTGAACGCTGATGTGTTTATCTTATGGCAAGATGGAAATGTTGCAAACTTGTGAGCTGCGGGAGGCACTGGGCTAATCTGAGATTTGTTCCTAGCCCTCGCCATGCGAATGGTGTCGCTGCGAGCCCAGCAATGAAGTTCACTGTGTTGTAGCAGACTGCGCAGTTCCCGAGTGTGTCAACCCGGTCTATGAACCAGAACAGTGTTGTCCTGTCTGCAAAAATGGTAAGAAAGTACTGTGTTGAATTAACAAAGAGATGTAAAGGAAACATTTTATTCAAATGTTGTTACTGATGCATCCGCAGGAGGTTTGCTTCCATTGGCACAGGCTGGCGCTGGGGAGGCTTCTTCTCCTTGTGAGTGGCCTTCAGTTATGGGGTGGCAACTGGGAAAATTAAAGATGCCCTTCCTGGCCTGTGTCTTCTCCTGGAAGCAGATGGAATGGCTGACTTGACTAAGGCTTTATAGGACTGAGTCCTGATATTGGTGATTGTTGTTTCATGTCTTTGTTTTTTCCCATAATTAGTCTAACACAGAACCAAGTCTATGGGAAAAGAGAGAGTCTTTGTACCTAAATTAAGAAACCAATGCCAATTACCCAAGACCAAAGGAAAACTCACCAAATTCAATGGCAAACTTCTCCTGTGGCCAGTAAGACACTCATCAAGCCCAGAACATCATTAGTTTGTGCTGGAAATTGTGTATGTAGTGTTGGCCCTCCCTGTCCTCTGAAATGATTTCATAAATTGGAGTCTGATTCATCAATACTTTCAAGAAAGGTTTTGGAATGGCTGAAAGTACCTCTTTGGAAAAGAAATCTGTTTCCAAGAAGGTCTCCCCAGTCTTGAACCACAGCCTGTACACATGTATGTCTCTGAAAAAGCACCTTTCTCCTAATGCAGATGTGAAGACAGATTAAAAGGTAAGGTAGCTGCACAGAAACCTCTTCACAGCTTTCTAAACATGTAAAAAATAGCTACTTGGATTCATCTTCTCGTGTTTAGAATTCACAATCTGTATATATTTTCTCGTACATACATCACCACTGCTGGATAAGAGTAATGATTGCTTTTGGATCTAAATGAAAATGTTTGCAAAGAAATAACATTTTCAACACATTTTCTGCTCTTTAAGACAGAGAAAAGGCGAAGAGTTGGAAATGCAAAATATTTTTACTAAAGGAACTGGCAAAATTAAAAAAAATGTCTGGAAAATTGTTCCAGAAATACTAATTGAAATCCCAAGGTTTCTATTAAACCGTGATTTTTGCTCCGAAGTATATTTAAGATTTTCACTTAGTTTTTTGTTGCTGTTGAAAAGCAGAAAATGTTCATAGGATATTTCATTGGTTTGCTGTTGTTGATGATGAACTGCAGAGAAAAGGTTTGTTCCCCAGTTCTGTCCACCACCTTTGCTGTGCTTGAGTGTGAGGTTTCCCACCACACTCAACAAGACCGATGTCTTGGGTTGGTGACCTGGGGGTACCACTGGCCATGGCCGTGGTACCACAGCTCAGACTCATTTACACCCAGGAAATGCCGCTCGTGTGTGTTTGGCCTCTGCTCCCATCCTGTGTAGGGTCCCATCCTGAATCCCCCACATTTACACTGGCTCCACATCCCATCCGGTTTGCGTCCCATGAATCCAACCTGTGAACATCCCTCAGGCTTCCCAGGAGTGCAGACTCAGAGGTGCCTTCACACAGGTCCAGGAGCTTCTGGATTTCCCTGCTGACCCTTCACCACCGTGACCATTTCCCCAGTAACCAGACTCTCCCTCTTTGGGGGTGGGTGGCTTCCTGTGTCACAGTCCCCGACACCCCTGGTGACCAGGAATGACCAGCATCTTCCTTTCCAAAACAATCAGAGTGCCCAAATAACCAGGGAAAGGGAAAGAAACAGCTCCTGCTGGTAGGAACAAGGACAGGAGGACAAGAAGGAAAATCAGCCACATGCTGAGCTGAAGGGACTCTGGGGCACAGATTGGAACCCTCAAGTAGAAGCCAGGAGGCTTCACCCATGGTTTTACCAAATCCCTTCACTCCTCTCTTGGCTCATCTTTGGGGGATACAGATGTAAAGCTGTACAGCTGAAACCTGTTTTAGGCAGGGATGTGTTTCTCACCATCTTCTCCAGAGCAGCCTTGGGAATCCTGGTCTCTGGTGCCAGAGAGAACAGGGCTTGGAGCACAGCTCAGCCAGTGGTGGGTCATGGCTGTTCCTTGGGGCTGAGGAGCCATGGAGGGGAGCTGAACCCCTGCTTGTGTCCCAGCCTGGCTGTAGGGATGGGATGTGAGACCTCCCAGCTGGGCTTTCTGCTCCTCCTGCTGCAGCTGGAGCTGACTGGCTAATGGTTGGCCAAAGCTTGGAGTTCTGTCTGTATCCATCACAAATGTAATGAAATAATTGACACGGTGATAAAAATTAGTAGGCACCAAGATAGTCTCATTTGTCACAGGGAATATGGATGAGCATTTTGTTACTGCTCTTGGATGTGGCTGAGTGTGGCACACTCCATTTGCCTTTCCCTTACAGTCTGGGAGACTCGGGAGAAAGTAGCAGCCATTGCTCTGTCTCTTCCCATCTGAGTCCCTCTGACACATCCTAATGAATGAGGAGCACAATGCTTTCAGCTGTCTGTTCATCTTGAGACCAAAATTTTGTCTTTCAGCTCCCCCCTGCAGCCAGTCAATTAAAGCTCAGTTTCACAAATGCGTGAAGGTAACGCAAGCTGACAGACCCACTTAAATGACTGAACCCCCCCTTTTTTTTTTTTTTTTTGTTTTTTTTCCTTCCATCCAATACCTTTTGCTTTCTGCCAAAGTGGTCAAGACAGTTTTGGTGCCATGTTTCAGCGTGATGAAAAGATTTTACCTTAATCTCAGTCCCTGTGGTCATCATTTTAGACTGGCAAACAGACGAGCTCAAGGGATGCAGTTGCTAGAGGGGAAGTCAGTCTCCCGAAAGACATGAAATACAAATCATCATTTCAAAAGCTACTCTTTAAAATTTTGGAAAATCTTTGTTTTTGGTAAAAACACAGCCCTGCATCATTTGCTGCACTCTGACAGCAGCATGGCTTGCCTGCTTGTTTAGCTGTTGCTGCCCTTACCAGGAGAATAATTTCCTCTCCAGACATTCAGATTCATGTCTGTCTTAACTCTGTCTTGCCAAGGGCAAAATTGCTGTGCAGCAGTGAGCACTGGAACAGGCTGCTCAGAGAAACTGTGGCTGCCCCATCCCTGGAAGTGTTCAAGGCTTGCTTGGACCAGGCTTGGAGCAACCTGGCCTAGTGGAAGGTGTTGCTGCCCATGGCAGGGGTAGAATGAGATGATTCTTAAGGTCCCTTCCAACCCAAACTGTTCAGTGATTCTGTGATAATGCAAAAATGTGTTGATTCTAACAAGCCTGACCTGAAGATTCATAGAAAGCCAATATCAATTTCCCTGCCATCATTTAGAAGCACTGTGAACAGGTGGCTTTATTCCTTATTGTCAGAAGAAATGAAATTGTTGTCTCATGCTTTGCTAAACACTGCAGCTCCTGCAAAACTGGCTTTGCTTGGCAAGGGATTCCACGATACACACGGAGCAGGAGGAGTTCACTAGGAGGCTGAAATTTGGGGATGAGGGAGGAAGAGGACATTTTCACCTTCATGTCCTATCATCCAATTTGTCAGAGTGGATTTTAAGGGCGATGGCTCCAGGTGCTGTGCAGCATTTCTGTCGTGGAGATGAAAGGTCACTGGATTTCACGTTTCCTGGTAGTGACAGACCGCGGAATTATGGCCCCGAGTTGTTATTTGTAGTCATTGTGACTTCTCCAGACAAAAGTGTGTCAGCTGTTGTTAACTCTCTCCTCTACAGCATCTAAAACTTGCCTGTCACTGTTAAAATCAAGCCCGTGGCTGCCACCATCCACACTGTCCCCCCTGCCCCCAGGCTTTCCTGCAGTTCAAAGAGGAAATCCATCCACTCTGCCTGTGCCAAAGCCTTTCCACACAAAAATCCCAGTGAGCTCTCCATCCTCCTGTAGCCAGAGCTGTGGACATGCCCATGTGGTATTGCTCATCCCTCCTCTGGGCCTTCTCACCTGATCCTGAACTCTTCATTTCCCAACCTCTGCTTGTCCCTCCCCATAAATCCATCCAGTGCTGCGGACTGAGCCCCATTGTTGGTGGGATGTGTGTGTTTTTAACACCTTTCTTATGCATCGCTTGGAGGTTGCTCTTTCCATTTCCTTCACCCCTTTGGATGTGGTCTGGCAAGGCTGCAGGGTGCAGGGATGGGGGGGGATCCCCAGTGTATCATCCCTCACATCTCTTAATCTGGTTTAATCTGTGATCCAGATTAAATCAATTCCTCCTTTTTGCCAGCTCCAGGCAACTCTCTCCTCCTGCTGTGCACAGAGGGAGAAATTCCCTGTGTTTCACCTTCCCCCCTGTGCTGTTTGCCAGAGCTGAAACCACCCGGTGCCAACATGCCCTTTCCTGAGGGTGTGAGTAGATGTGCTCCAGCAGGGAGTCCCCATGGGGCCTTGGAGGTCCTTCCAAGGACTGATCCTTGGCCGCTGCTCTCAGGGGGCTCAGCCTCACAGCACTTGTGCATCCATCCACCGTCTGCCACTCCGTGGAAGGAAAACCAGATGCAATTCCCAGCTGGCAGCCTCGCAGCTGCTCTGGGAAAGGCCGGAGCTGAGCAGAGGCGAGGAGAGGGCAGCACAGGGCACCTGGCACCCCGTGTTCTCCTGATTTTACAAAGGGCTCCTTCAGAATTGTATCCAAAAGTAATCTTGACATTAGCAAAAACTCATCATCCTGGGGGTTTTTATGGCACAGCTGTGTCAGGAAAATTAATTTGAAAGTTCTCGTAAGTGCCACAATAGAATTGTTAGCTTCTTGTCCTCTCTAAAGTGTGAAATGCTCTGCAGAATGTTTCAAAGGCGCCTTTCTCCATTTACACATGCATTAACACAGCTGCAAAAATAGTCTTTGCTGTGGTGCTTTCATTTTCTTGAGGGATGAATAGAATAAGTATTATAAATTTCTGGTTTTGCCTTTAATTCAATGTTTGTTGCCACCAATCCTCAACAAAAGAATTTGTTACTCAGCAAGCCAGATAACAGCTAACATGTCCACAGTGAAATATTTCCTGGCAAGTGTGCTTACTCAGCCTGGGCTTCTGGAGACATTCCTGATGGAATACTGGGCAGCAGGAAGACGTTTTGTAGATAATCTGTCACTGGGTCTTTAATTAAAGTTTTAAATTATCACAGTTGATACAGATTTCCAAGTAAAGAGGCTGATTCTGCCCTCCACACACAAATAAAAGATCCCTTTGACCTTCAGCAGATTTTACACTGGTAAAATAGCATGGCTTCAGGCAAAGCTCTTGTGGGTATTTATTATAATATGCTATAAATATTAAGAATTCCCTACAAATGTCTCCATATTTGAGGGCATGAGCACAAAAGTGAGTAAATAATAATTTATTTCCATGCATATAAACCCACATTTTACCTAAGCTTCTCTCTTGATTCACTGAGAATATAAACTTGCTGCTCATTATTTCTCTGTTCAAGTTAATTTGAAATAAGCATTCTGCACCCCAGCCTGATCCTGCTGTAACACAGCACATCTTGCTCAGGAAACCCCCAAGGATTTTCCCAGCCCATGGAAGCCAAGGGAACCTTTCCTTTAGCAAACACATTTTACACATGTCCCTAAGGGAATTTTGCATGTCTCATTTAACACCCAGGGTCAGACCCTCGATAGGGAGGACAAAAGGCTAAATGTAAAATCCTTTTAGGTGAAGGTAATGGATTAACAGTGCATGTTGTTAACCACTATTGACAAAAAGAACTTCCCCACCATGGTCTCTGTTGTTCCAAATTATCAGCTATCTTGAAAAGTGCCAAGATTTTAATATCAAATAATCCAGTGCCTGGATATTAAACTACTTGTGCTTTATTGCATAAATATAGCTTGTTATTTATCTGCAAGATGTGGATCGCTGAAGCTCCAGGTCATTGTTTTGGAAAGCTTCTGCTTCTAACATGATCAGTGACCAAAAAAAATCAAGAAAATGTGGAAAAAAAATTACTAAAAGTGTGAGGGGAAAAAAAAGGAAGGATTTGGGGAGAGGATGTTTTGTCTGCCATTTGATTTTATACAACTGTTGGAGGATAAAGGTGACACAGAAAATGTGGCAAGAGGATGAGAGAAGACTTCATATTCATTTACTTTATGGAAAACAGTGATTTGGAGCCATGGGCAGATTCCTTTAGGAGAAAAAAAAACAAACCAACAACTAAATAAAATTCCTCTTCTAATTTATTTCAGAAATTCCTGAAATGGCCAGATTTTAAGGTTGCACTTAACCCCCCTTCAGTCAAAGTCTATGCAATATGCTGATTGGTTGTGCAGATGCAAGTTGATTGTGACCATCCAAGAGAAGACGTGTTCCCCACGCCGGACTTTGCTGGACTCCACCATCCTCTCCTGGGTCCCGGAGGCCGAAGGCAGTAGTGTAGTGTAGCCACAGCACCCTTCATTCCTGGTGGATGAAGCACTGATGGCACCCAGTCACCAACCAGCCTTGTGGGCACTCGGTCACCCCACGGCCACCACCTCACTGACAGGTCAGGCTGAGGGGGCACAGGAAGGACCGGCTCATGTTCTTTGGGATTACCAGCAGGAATGGGAGCTGTGGTGCCCTATTAGCTCAAGTACAGTGATTTGATTACCAACAGAGAAAGAGAATTGATTTAAAAGCTGGTAGAAGATCTAGACTGAAAATGAAGTGGTATGTTTGGGCCAGGCAGACACCAACCTGACAGAATACTGCAGTTTGAGAGGAGTCATTTCCCCGAAATTGCCTTTCAGTGGAGCCCGTTCATCCCCATCACTTTGGGCCCAGTGGTTAAAGGCGTGTAGGTGCCAGACTTGCTGGTGGAAATTCAACACGTAAGCACCTGTGAAGAGCTAGACCCTCCATCGCTTTTGGGAATCTCCAGCAGTTGGATTATCCAGATGCTTAAATGCCCTCCTGACTCAAGACTGCCCTGCTCCCCATGGGCACAGCTGGTGGAAGAGGCATCTGAAACAGTGAAAAGCTTTGGAAAGGTACACAGAGGTTAAACCTTCCAAAATTAGCCATCCTGGTGCTGGATAGCATCAGGGAGGGCTGAGTTGGAGCTGCCACCTCCTGAAGTTTCAAAGAAAGTGAGTCTAAAAGAGGCAAGGGAGAGGAAAAGCCTTTAGAGAACAAAAAAGCCATGAACTGAGCAGCGCTTAATGTGATTAACTCTATCACACAGCTCAGTGCTCACACAAAGCAGGAGCTGCTGGACTATGCAGTGCCAGAGTGACAGGGATGCTGCTGGGAAAAGCTCCATTCAAAGGGAGCTGCTGTGGGAGCCAGCGGGACAGCAGCCCCTGCGACCCGACGTGTTCACCCGCACGCTCACGGGTCACCTGATGCTGCCCGAGCCTTTGTGGTCTCTTCCTGTGCCCAGCAAGCAAGAAAAGGATAATTCACAAATTAAACACGGCAGGAAAAGGCTCTGCCTGACAGCCAAAGGCCAGGCAGGAGCTTAAAGCTGCTATCCTCAATTTGTACCCCAGGTCCTAACCGTGCTTCCGTGCTTCCACCGCAGCAGAGTTCAAAATGCACCCTAAGGAGAAGGGCTGGGGAGGATTATGAGGAGCCATTTGTCGGATGGGACTGGCTCCAAAGCTGTCTTTTAGTGGACACAGCTCTCAGAGATGTGGGAAACATGTTACATGGTCTGCATTGCTCTTTAAACTCGGAAATATTTGTGAGGAAGCTTCTGCTCGTCAGTGATCGTTTCCCCTTGGGAAAATGTTGCTGAAATTTGTGTGCACCAACCTATAGCAGTGGTAGTTCAAGATTCACTATCATCATGATAGTATGGGGGTAGGTGTTATAGAGAGAAGGGGGGTCGTTTTGGGGTTTTTTTGTGGGGAGGAAGTTCCTAGATTCAGATTGGGAGGCCAGGTTCCCTTTGCAGAACACAAGCAACCAAAGCAGTACTGAAATGAAAGCAGTCATGGTGTTGCTGCTCAGGTGACCAGATTCTTGGTGTGACTTAAAAGACCAAAAATGACATTATTACCCAGTTACATTGCTGTAAACCATTTTGCTGCAAGAGAAGCCTAAGGCCAAATCCTGCATCTCTGTCCTTTGGTGTAATGTCTCTGTTTTACTCTGATTTACTCCAGCTGAGGATCTGATATGCCTGGGTTACTCAGAGGCACAGTGCAGGAGGCTGGGGTGTTCTGCATCATCAGGGTTTTCTAAAAGAATTAGAGATACGTTTGCTTTTGCTGCTCTGGAAGGTTGGGATTGCTAAGCATATCTGTATGAGAAGAGAAGCAGACTCTGTCTTCATGTATTTCTAATATGATGAATGTTTAATGCTTCTTTTATTGGAGCCTACATATATGTAGAGTAGAGGACTTTACCAAGGAGTTGGCTTATGTCAAATAATTGATGTTTGAGCTGCTCCTTTCACACGAAATGCAAAGAGACTGTAATGAAAATATGAATTAAAGATTAGAGCTAAGCAAGTCTGAGAACACTTTGACGTAAGAAAAGCACATGGAAGTTTTTTCCTCCTGTTTCCTTTCCTTCCCTCCACCTTTACTACATCTCCATCCTCTCTCCTTTGGTAGGGTCCTGCATTTCAGCTGCAGCCTTTTGTCTCTCCTACACCTATGCCCCTTTGAGAAGGAAAGCAGTGCAGTGTTCTCCTGCTGGGGGTATTACTGCATGTCTGCACATCCCAGCCTTGCCAGTCACCCATCAGTTTGGCTGGAGAGACTAAGAGGTGTTTTTAAGGTGTGTTCTTCTTTATCTCTGCCCCTGATTTACTGATGCAGTGCATCAGCTGAGCAGAAGGAACAGGAGTGCAGGCTTGGTGGGACCATTTGCCAGAGGGACCCACACTTTGGTACAGCACGTTCTGGTGAGGGTGCAAGGACGTTGTGTCGGTGGCAGTGGGGCTGCTGTGTGACAGTGGCGGAGCTGTGCTGCTGCAGAAGGATGGCAGGAGACAGTTCCAAGTCTACCATCAGATAATTGCCAGTTCCTGTTGTCCAGAGATGCTCTTGTGCCCACAAACATCAGCATCCATTTCCTTCCACCCCCTTGGCCCACTCATCTCCCTCTCAGTGAGTGAGCTGTCTGTGTGCTCTGGCTGTCCAGGGGTGCTTCCAGCTCTCCGTGCAGGTCTGCGGGCACAGCACCAGGGCATCGCTCCTGCAGCATGAGGCTTCTTGAGCCTCCATTCCTGCAGCACAGGTTTGGCTGGTTGCAGTGGGATCTGCCTTACTGCCCAAGACTGAAGAGCTTAGGCTTGGTTAGGAGCCAGTGAAAGCCCAGTGGGAAAGAGGAGAGGATGTTGCTTTCTTTGCTTTGTCTGGCTGGGTTGGTGTGGGTCAGTTCCTTGTGCCTCTGGCCATGTCGATGCAGCTCAATGAAAGAGGGCTGGGCAGAGAAGTCATCCACAGGTGACAGTCCAGGGAGTGTCAGCACTTTGTAATGGGAGGTGAACTACAGAATATCCCTATTCCACTTGTACCCATTTCTGAAATCCGAATTGCAACAAGGAATTCAGTGAGCAGTTTTAAGAAAAAAAATAGATATGGACCAGTCCCACAATTGATGCAAACTGGTGTAACTCATTTCACATCAACTAAGCCATGGTTTTGACCCAGTTACAAAAGTTTCATGCCCAGCAGTGCTGGTAGGGAAGCAGTTTGTTAAAATAAATGGAGCAGGAGTTGATGTACCAAAAAAAGAAGCACTGATGTCCTGCACGGGGTCTGTTGAGAGGAGTGCGTCTGTGTGAAGATGAGCACACAAAGTTCTCCCCAACCTTTCAAAGCTCAGACTCTTTTCACTGCAGTCGCTTGAGAGCATTTGAAGAAAATGGGAATATGTTGGTCAGAAAATGCTGACTCACTGAAACCTCCCCGGGAAAAAGGCCAATTATAGCAAACTCTCTGTTTGTACATTTAAAAGGGTCAGGGAAAGACCTTGAAGTGATCAGATGCCCCATTTAATGCTTTCAGAACAAACTGCCTCAAATCTGAAGGGTGGAGGGGGTGACATGGTTTTTTAGATGTAGATCTTCATTTGATAATATGGAACATTTCAAACAGGGAAGACAGAAACGAAGGGGCTTTTTGCCTTATGAATTATTTCAGACAGCCTGCTCTGATTTTTACTAGAAGCTAAAGGTGTTTGTGCCTTTGTCTTTCCCTCCCTGTTTGAGTGGGAGAGGAATAGGAGAAATAGCTTTGACTGTGATGGGAAACATCCTTCCCGCTCAGCTCTTCCCCTTGCCTGGGTAAGTAGCCAGGTCCAAGACTGAAGGGAGCCTGCAAGATGGAGAGGGATGTCTTACAAGAGCCTGTTGTGACTGGACAAGGGGCAGTGGCTGCAAACTGATGGAGTAGGTTTTGATTGGATGTTTGAAAACAGTTCTTCCCTGTGAGGGTGGGGAGGCCCTGGCACAGGTTGCCCGGAGAAGCTGTGGCTGCCCCATCCCTGAAAGTGTCCAGGGCCAGGTTGGACGGGGCTTGGAGCAACCTGGCGAGTGGAAGGTGTCCCTGCCCATGGCAGGGGGGTGGAACAAGATGATCTTTAGGGTCCCTTCCACCCAAACCATTCTGTGGGATTCTGGCAGGAGAAGGCTGTCAGCATCCAGTGCTTTTGGGAAACCCTTGGCACCTTGCAGGATCAGGGCCTGCAGGCTTTGCTGTTTGCAGAACAGCACCTGGAATTGTGCTTTCTGGCCTGATTGAAATGCATGAGAAGTGTCAGGAGGCGTGGGTGGAAGAGCCCTCGTTCGATATTGCTTCGGTATCGCGGAGTCTCATTAGCTCAGGTCAGTGCCTTTGAGAGGTTTCTGGCTTGTGAGCCGAAATACCGGCGTGTTTTGGTGCCGTCAGCTCTCTCCGCGCCCGGGCAGGGCTGCAGACCCCGAAGCGACCCTCGGCCGGGGGACGCGCTGCCGCCGACACGGCTCTCGCCGAGCCCGCCGCGTTGGTGTGCGAGTGAAAGGTGCTGGTTTGCTGAGGGCCGAGCCCCCGCTGGGTGTTCCTTCCAGAAGAGCCTCGCTCTCTGATCTCTGACTCATCGCAGCCAGCGCTGACGTCCGAGGGACTCCTTCTGCGGGAGGATTATTCGCGGGAGCGGGGCCGCGGCAGCATCCGATGCGTCATCCCTGTGTGCGCGGGCGGGGCCCTTCCCCACGGCACCGCTGCCCCCGGGTCACCCCCGGGGCGGTGCTGCCAGCCGGGATGAATGGATTCAGCTGCTCTGCTTCCATTGGTGCAAGCAAGGCTCGGGTACCCTCGCGGTGCTACAAGGAAAGCGGCGAGAGGGAATTTCTGGTGACTTTTCAAGCTGTGTCAAACAAAAATGAAATGTATTACAGGGAACGTCAAACTGTAATTATTAAGGACTTGGAAAACTGTGATTAAAAATGAAAACCTGCCTACGGTAGTAACAGTTAGGTATATGTGCTATGTTTTGCACACAAACCCACGTTTTTCTCTTGGCTAAATTTGTGTCCCCCTAGAGAGCAAATACACTGTGATCCAGTTCCTGATGCTGGTGTAAACTGGCCTGGCTGCCCTGCTCCCAGGGAGACATCGTGCTTTTGGCAGCAGCCAAGGATTTGTCCCCCTCTCCCATTTGTCCTAACAGCTCAAAAATGAAGTTTTGTACATGCAGAAAAGAGCCAGAGCCAGTTCCTGTGCCCGTATAAGCCCCTTCTTGAAGAGTTTCACATGGATTTGACACCTCTCTCCAAATGGTCGTTTGGATTTCCCAGCTGGGGCAACCCATGAAATAAAGGTGATTACTCTTCTTACAGATTTAGCCCAACTTGTATCTGTGGACCTAAAGGCTCAAGGAGTGCTTATGGAAGGGGAATGGCCTCCAAAGAAGGAATTACAAACCCCCAGCAAGAAACCAGGACTCTTCTTACTCCTGTTGCGTGCATGGTGGGTTTTGCAGTTGGCACTGCCCCTTCTCTCTGCCCGTTTGCTCTGTCTCAAGGAAGCACTGCCTGCGCCCTCCCTCCTTGGCTTCACGTGTGATCAAGCAAGAAGCTCCTCTCCTAACTGTGGGTTAAAGTGCTGCCTCTGTCCTGTAGCCAGGGAGGAGATGAGAAGATTCCACCAGCTACCTGGGAGCAGTGGCAGTGTCCACACTTGCCAGGCTCACATTGGATGCTGATGGGCATCACCACACAGCTGGGACAGCCTGTGCCGCACAGGCTGGGCTCTCCCAGCTCCATCAAGGCACCAGGGTTCCAAAGCCATGTGTGAATCCTTGCTGGAACAGAATTTGTCAGATGTGAAGGTGATGCTCAAGGTGCATAAAGGAAATGGGTGTGTTTTGTCCTGCTGACTGAGGTTTGGGATTTCTAGGTACAACATGCTCTGGGATAGGAAATGTTGGCACAGGGAAGTCTGCAGTAAACCAGGGGTTGCATGGGGGTATTTGAATATCAGCTCCATGGTGGGGCCAACCCAATGGTGCTCCATCACTGTGCATTAATAGGCAGGTCACAGCCTGGGGGTCAGCAACAGGGCTACAGACCACTGACTTTCTGTTTTCCACTAATCTGTGGGAGAAAAAAATTAAATAAAAATCCCCCACATCAGCTGATTATGTCAAAGACTTTCCCAGCTGGTGAGGTGAAAGTTTGCTGGTGCTTGCAAGCGTGGCACCTTCTAGTGTCCTTTTAGTGGCAGCACCTTTTAATAAGGTGTTATTGCTGTCTTTGGGGGCTCTGCTAGACCCTGTCTTTCAGCATTACTCCCCTGCTGTCCCACTGGGAGGCGTAACCTCTTGGTGAGGGGCTGGCAGTGAGTTTATCACCTCTTGCCACTAGGAGGAAGCCTCTCTGGCAGCCTGGGGTAGGGATCCTAGCAAACAGGCCCCACGTCCCAGTAACCTGTGTGATGTGCTGCAGGGTCTGGTCGTGCATTCTACCCAAAGGTTGCCGAGTTTCTGCATTCCTCAGCTGAAATCAGCTGCTGCTGTGCAGAATTTTGGCTGTGCACCCCAGGAGGGGATCTCCAGGGCAGAGGAACCCTCCACATTTGGACATCAGCACTCACAAGTCATCATAGAACCACAGAATGGTTTGGGTTGGAAGGGACCTTGAAGTTCATCTCATTCCAAGCCCCTGCTCTGGGCAGGGATACCCATGCCACAGTTCCTAATTCTACATCTTTAAGGCAGAGAGGAAGCCCATGTTAAGGGTGATGTTTTCCTTCTTTTTGTGTCTCCATTTCAATCAGTGCCTGTCATCCTGCCCCTAAGGTTTCACAAGACCCATACTAATTTTTTTTCCCAAAATTTTCCAGCTGAGAAATATCTTAGATAAAGACAAGAGTTCACTGGGTGTGGCAATCACGTCATGACTGCCCAGAGAAGAAGGATGCAAAGGGGATAAATAGATGCTGTTTGCTGTTTGCTCTTGAAAGCACCCATGGGAGGTTTACCCAGCCCTGGCCTGGGCACTCCAGAAGGATTAGTCTCACTTGAGAGAGCTCACTTGTGCTACGGTGCTGAATGGCCCCATTCTCACCTCTGTGCTCAGCCCCATGTGTGGGGCAAAAGGGACTTGGGTCGGGCTGCCCTGCAGCAAAGGCAGATCCCTGCCAGCAACTGGGGCTGGCTGCTGGCACTGAAAAGCCCCCGGGCTCTAAAGGCACCGTAATCAGTGGGTTTGCATTGAGGCAGAGGTGCAGAGGGCAGCAGGGATGCAGGAGGGGTGGACTGTGGTATCAGTAGGACACTGGGGGAGGAAAGGAAGGCACTCACAGCAAGGTGCCTGCATGGTGTGACAGCACAAATCAGCTTTATTTAGACATCAGTGCCCCTCCTTCCCCCTGAGCCAAAAATAAACCTCCCTGGTCCCTGCTGCAGGATCTTGGCCGTGGTAGGGAGGGGATCTGTCTGGAACACTGTCTTCAAAACAAACGTTTCCCTGGCTTGCTTCTGGGATTAAAACTCTTTCTGAGACAGCAGCCCTGGTTACTACAGCCCTCTGGATGCTGACTTCCTCACTGCCATTGCTGTGGAGGAGTAAAGAGGAGAAGGGGCAAAAAAAAGCAAGAGGAAGGAATTTGAAGCCAAACTTATGGAGTAACTTCTGCTGCTGGCAAATTTTCATCTTCCAAGGTCAGCCATGATTACATTTGGAGAGCACTTTGCTCTTTTTAGCAGTTTTGGCTATTGCTGCCATATGTACGAAGGACCATCTGGAAATCTGTTCCCAGCTTTAGCAGGTGTTAACACCGAGCTGCCCTGGGCCCCTGTTTGCTCACTGGCTGCAGCAGCTCCACGTTGAGCACCCTTGGGCTTCTGCTCGTGTCCCAGCCAGGCAGGGACTGGTACAACCCTGTCAGGGTGTGCTCCCCAGGAATTCCCATCCTCTTTTAGTCATGGAGTTTGGGGTGGTCTGTTTTTGGGGTGCTTATTTTCCCATCTTTTTTTTAAGTCTGTGTGGCTGTTGAGCTCAGCTGTGTTCAGGAGTGTGTTTCATTTTCCAGATTAGAAAATGCTCAGAGGTATAATCAGGTCCTTCCACAGTATTTAATTATCCATAATTAAAGGCATCTACACAAAGCAGATTTTCAGAGACCATTCTTGTGTTACATTGCTAATGAATTAAGTAATTAATTGGCATTGAAAAAATACAATAGGAAACATCAATCTTTTGAAGTAAAGCATTTTTTAGGTGTTTTATAAAATCATTAGCTTGTATCAGGTCAGTAGCTGTTCGCATGTCTAAATCCCCCTTCTGGCTTTAAAAAAAAATCCTGAAGGACAAAATGAATGCAGGGAATACTTGCTGAAGAGTGTGGAAGCACTCAGAAATGGGGAATTTCATTTGGAAGTGACTGTCCATCACTTTGCCATTCTGTCTCACAGTTCCCTCCCCCTGCCAGGAAGATCTGAACCAATTCCCATCACACTTGAGAATACAGTTTGCAGCTTCAAACTTTCTTGTTCCTGCAGGTTTTGTTAAAAATAGTTGTCTGCTGGGTTTGTTTTTAGTAATGCCCATTCTCCTCAAGCAGGGCACTGTGTCCATGCCTCAGTTTCCCCTGTGCACTCCCCTGTCCCAGTGGAATGCTGCGAGGAAAACAGGCTCCTGTTCTGAGCTGTTTGGGTACCATAGTGCCACTGAGACCAGAGGGCGAGTAATAGTTTTATCCAGTAATGAAATAATAAAAACAGACTCAGGTAGAATGAGGGGTAACAAAGCTTTCTGAGAGTTATGGGGGGAGGGCTGCAGAGCCACCTGCATCCCAGCTTTTCATCACTGCTGGCTGCTGCCTTACAGTGCAGAGGAACTGTCCTGTCCCCACACAGCACCGTAGTATCACATGGCATCTGCTGGAATACAAAAGCCCACGTATCGTGGTTATGCCTTTTGTGGTGACACCCAGAATTGTTGGCAAAGGAAGAGACAGTCCTTTTCCATTGGATGATTTCATTAAATACAACTATTCACATGCAAAACCAGCACGGCTCATTTTATTGCTGCTAAAACCCCACTCTTTGCCTTCTCATCAGGAAGCGCCGTGGAAATGCCATGGATACCATTAAATGCAGGTAGCGTAATGGGAAGAGCAAAATCTGGGGACAAAACACGGATTAAAGCCGCTTTTGCAGCTGCTGGAGAAATCAGGACAGGTCCCAGCAGAAGGGCTTAGGAGCCTGTTTATTCCAGAAGCACCAAGCTCTGCTTGTCTCATCTGTCCATCAGACCAAGGTGTGCCCGTCCTTGCAGTGCTTTGCTCTCCCCGGGTGTGCCCTCAAGATCCATCCATCCATCCTACCCTGCCCCTTCCACCCCCTCCTCCTGTTTCCTCAGGAGCTGCAGATTTTGGCACAGCAGTGCCATGTCCTGTCTCTCTGCACCAGGCTTATTAATTGCTGGGGTGAGGGTTGGAGGGGAGATGTTTTCCTGATTTTTGTTTTCCATGCTACAGGCAGGTAATTAAATTCCCCAGACAAATTAAGGGGTAATGTTTCTGCCATTGTGGTTATTCCCTTTCTATGGGTAATCAATCATTTGTATGGATTTGCATAAAGTGGTAGCTCTGCCACTGGAGCCCAACCTGAACATATAGGGATGAAAACTAGGCACATCCAAAGGCTGATGCAAGTGGGGTCTGTTAAATGGCCTCCAGAAGATCCATACTTTGACTGGAAGGGGAACCTTTGGTGATTGACAGGCTTTTAGTTGTTATACATCTACATGTTCATTAAATTCACCTTTTACTTGGGTCTTACTCCCCATCATTTCTGTGTCTGTCATCATGGAAGCCACGGGGCTGGGAATGATGGTGAAGACAGCAGGAGATGTCAAACACGAGCCGAGAGTAGAAAGAAATGGTTTCCACAGCAGCTCTTTCCTTACATGGAAAGTTTTATCTTTGCTTTGAAGTCCCATTTCTAACACAATCCCACATTCAAAACCTTCATCAGAAAAATCTGTCCCCGGGTGGAAAACAGAAGCAGGTCCATGCTGATGCCCTGGAACTGTCACATTTATCCCACAGCGATCCCAAGGTGATCTGGATTATGATGGAGCCGTTTTTCAGACAGGAGCTGGAGATTCATCCTAATCATGTGGTTTCCCACAGCTCAGGAAACCCTTGTTCCCCTGGGCGGGGGGTTTGTGCAGAGACTGCCTCATGGCACAGGCCACTGCTGCTGCAGCTTTGTCATCCAGTGCTGGGCTGGGTTTGCAGGGGACTCCACATCGACGTGAACAACTCAGATAAATGTGTAGCAATCCTGGTTCTCCCACACATTTGTTTCCTCCTGTTTTATACAAAACGAGCACGGTCACAATTTCCACTTCATTTATGACTGATCTGAAAAAAAACCCCACCCCATAAAACATCATGCACAGCTGTAGTGACCAAGTTAGATTCAATTCTGGCTTTATATGAGTTGATGTGCAGCCAGCTCTCTCTTCCATACATCATCTGTGATTGCAGTTAAGCGTGAAATACTGTTTTAATTCTTACACCAAATGTGGGATTTTTTTTCTGAAGAAAAAAAGACATAAAAGTGTTAAAATGGGCCATAAAAATCATTATATTTTCACATGGAGCTCAACCAAGAGGCGAATAAGTTGGCTAAAGGCTCAAAAGACCCGGAAAAAAAGTCCTGATTGTTATTCTTTTGTTGTTAACCTTCGCCTTTGAATGGAGATGCCCAGGTAGGGAGCAAAGATGTGCACTTTGGCAGCCAGGGGCTATTCTGGCACTTGCTTCCCTAGATAAGGGTTTCCTCACACAGCTGCATGGACAGAGACCTGTGGCTGCTGCTGGAGCTGCTGCTCCCTGACAGTGCCTTGGAAGCTGCCCCAAGACCGTTGCAGTGGGCAGGGCGAACATCAGACAGGTCCCCGGCCAAGTTTCTGCTCTGCATCCCAATTCCTTTCTGGGGTGACTTGGGAAATCCTGGCTCTGAGGGCACAGTCACCTGGACTGAGCCTGTCCCATGGACTGAGCCTTGTTCCATGGCTGCTCTGGGGAGCCTTCTGGTGAGGTGAAGGCAGCAGAGTCACAACAGCATGTTTTATATACATAAAAGACATTCTCTTTACTCTAAGGTTTAGTCTTTGTTCTGAGAGAGGTCCAGCCTTTCTTCCCTTTGGCTGTTGATTCTACTGGTAACATTGTTTGACGATGCAGTAGCTTAGTGGTAGTTTTATTAATTGATTTCTTTTAGATTAATCTGATACAAGCTCCCCCCCAAAAAGAAAACAAACAAACCCAGCTCACCTTATTTGCTGTGTTTGAACCATTAAAAAAATTAATGTACCTTCAGCACAGTTGGAGTTCATTTTGGGAAATATCTACTTAGACAACTTTTTAAAAGGCTATTACTTACCTGAGAGGTTACAATGACCTCAGAGTAGCTTTCATTGCCCACAATTACAACCTACCTGTATTGTCCCGAAGCTTTATGCTGCCTGCAAAGAAATTTTTAAGAGCTAAATCCTGTGTGTTTGCTCAGGTAAATGTTGAAATGCATTTCTCCCTTAATAGATGGTTACTGTTGGCGTCTTCAGCCCTGAGTGTGCACAGCAAAAATCTGATTCCAAAAAACTGTTTTGGAGGCACAGTTCCTGCCTGTGCAATGCTGAGCCCATTCCCCATGCAGGTTTTTTTACCATGAGCTAAACTTTTCCATGCTGATCAAGGTATTTGCACACACAGATCCTTTTAAAATGAAGAGGAATTTGGTGTGCAAATCCCGTAGGAGACTTTGAAAATGCCAACCTGCATTTTATATTACAAGAAGCAGGGAAAGCCCTTTATTTACAGCTGGGTCTGGAGCCTTGGGAGTTTTTTTGCTGCTGTCTGGGAGCTGGTCCTGCATTGACTCCTCTGTGGCTTCAGTGGCAGTGGGTCCAGTTCAAGTCTGCAGAAGTGTCCAAGGCCAGGTTGGACAGGGCTTGGAGCAACCTGGGCTAGTGGAAGGTGTCCCTGCCCATGGCAGCAGGGAAGCAGAAGATGAGCTTTAAGGTCCCTTCCAACCCAAACCATTCTGTGATTCTGTGCTCAGCCTTGGGCTTGGTCCTGTTGTCCTGCTCATCCCACAAGCCCAGGGGATGAAGAGTGCAGCAGGGCTGTAATTTCCAGCTGGTGCTTTGGAGCTGTGGAAGGGCTGCTCTTTGTTCCCTGGGTGAGTGATGGCCTCCAGCCTGTCCACACAGCTCAGATCTGTATCAGTGCTGGTGGACGTCACTGCTCCCCGACAGACTGCCTTTAAATTGCACCCATAGATCTTCCCTGCACCAAAACATTCCTGCTCCAGTAGTTAGTGATGCCTGAAGTTATGTCTCCACATCAAATTAAGTAACTGTGCTATCAATAAGGAGGAGTAATGCGGTGTATTCCCTTCTGGATGTCTCCCTGTCCCTCATTTGTTTGCTGCTCCGATTAAGATGGATAACAAGCCATCAGTAATTTTCTAACTGTGGTGCAGAGCAGTGAGGATTAAATCAGTCTGTGTCACTGGGTGCTAGGCCATAATTTAGGGAGCTCCAGTGGGTCCCCTGCATTCATTAGACTCCAAGGCAGTGGATGCTTGGGATTGTCTGAACAAAGCCTGGAAGATGTGAACATTTCTGCCCAGGGAGAACCAGGAGGGGATGTGGGGCCACCAGGAAATCCCTGTCCCACTGGGCTGGCTGGGAGCTGCTGGGGTGTTTAATCTTTGTTGTGCTGGCTGCATCGCTGGCTAAATGAGTGGAATGCTCCCTTTGCCCTGAACTGAGCTTTTCACCTCCCTCTGGCCTTTTTTTAATGTGTTCCTTCTAATGATGTAGGGCTTGCTTAGAGTGAGCAACTTGGAAACAATTTGGACAAGGATACTGCAGATATATATATATATATATAATGCAGAGATTAAATAACTTTTAGGCATCTTCAGGCACCCAGTAATGTGAATTATGGCTGGAAAAATCTCTCCTGTAAATAGGCAGTACTCGAGAAGAGCTGTTAGCATCATCTTGTGAGCAGTGAAATATGCAGGAATGATGGAAAAGAGCTGCAGATAAGCTTCAGAGGAGATTAATTCTTTGGGGCAACGGTCCACAGGATTGAAAGCTTCTGGGTGTTTAGAAGGTACCACCAGAAGACTCCAGGAGCTTTTAGCCAGACTCAGTGGGATTGGCCACAGGTAAAAAAACTAAAAGGACCTCATTTTGCGACATTTTAGAGAACAGAGTGAAATTGGGGGCATTTATTGCAGGTTGGATGGTTGGGTGACAATGGATTTAGGAGGCCAGGGGGTATTTTCACCTGGTGTTTGTGTTGGGAATGTGCAGGGTGAATAGGTGTCCGTTAGTCTGCAAAGAGCTGTGTCTGCCATGGCCTGGAGGACGTGGACATCACCTGCAGGAACAGGGAGGAGGCAGAGCCACAGTGCACTGCCTGCCCTCCTGCCACCTCCAAGAAATGATCAGCCACAGACAGGATCAGAACTGGGCATGGCCGGGTGTGAACTCAGTCCCCCACATGCCATGGCCGTGGCAATCCCGTTCCGATACAACCTCAGGCTTCCATCTGAGCCAGGATCTTCAGCTTCGGCCTCTCTCTAACACAGTAAAGCTCCAGGGTTGTTATTTTCAGGTGGGGTTTTCAGCTCCCCCTGCAGAGCATCGCCAGGTTTAATTTGCAGCAAGGCAAAGCTCAGCATCACCAGCTGATTTCTTTATGTCTCACCTCCAGCTTTGCCTGCTGCCTTCTCCTCCCGCCAAGAAGAGGAGGGCTGGCATTCCCCATACCAGGCAGTGAAAACAAGACTTCTTCCATGTCCAGGCTGAAGTCTGTGCTCAGGAGGGCAGAAAAACCAGCACCTTGTTTTTAATGATGGAAGTTAACACGGCTCCTCCCAGCTGATCCTGCAGATCTTCTCAAATGTTCATTTAGCTCTATCACACCCATCTATGTGATCACTTCAGACTGCAAGAAAAGAGCTCAATTTGTGGCTTCAATTAACGAATCAGGGAGGGAAGAAGTCCCAAGGTGCAGGCAATGAGCCATTTCTTGCCTCTGTGACAGAGCCTGGGGATCACCTGTGTTTCTGCTGTGGTTTTCCCCTTTTCCTGCTGGGGATCCATGAGCATCCTTGTGCAGGTTCCGGGTGTAATCCTCGCTTTGTGAGAGGTTGTTTCAGCTGAGTGATGCTGGGAGCAGTGGACACCAGTGCTGGAGACCACATGGCTTGTGGTGTGGGATGGTCATGGTGAAGACTGTGAGATGCCTGTTTTGTGGAGAGATGGAGAGAAAAATCCACCTTCCCCCTGCGAAGACACTCGGCCACGCTCCCTAGAAACATCTCACCCAGTTCAACTGCATTTGTGGTAAAGCTCCAACAGCAAAGTCATTGAGCTGAGTGAGCATCCATGGGGATGTTTTCAGGCTGTATCCATTCTTAGATACTGTGGATACACCACTGTTTTGTGCTTATCCTTTGCAATTTTAATTGTGGGGCACACCACGTGGGAGCCTGAGGGATGGTGGCTGAATACAGCTCTATAAACCAGGCAGATAAGCATAGCCATCAACACCTCTCTACTTGATGTTACCCATTGACTGAATCAGCTGAATTCTCTTGGAGTCAGCTTTAGTATCTCCTAAAGGGATGGGGAGCTCTCAAAAGAGTGGCAGGAGACATAGAGTTATCACTGGAAAATATTTAACTGAGAGGAAACTACCACTGCTGCTGAAATCAGAGGTTGCACCATGAGAAGTTGTGGGGGAGGTGATGAGCTTTTGTGTGGGACAGGCACTCCCCAGGGCAAATCTGAATATCACAGTTGGCCTGAAGTGAGTTGTGCTTGCTGTTAGATTAACATTTGATTTCCTTTTACTGCTTCTTTGTGCACACAAAGCTGAATTCAGAGCTGCTGAAAGCCAGAGGCAGAGACACTGAGTTCAGTAAAACCCATCTGGGAGCTGGGGGGGCACTGGTGTTCAGCACCAAGTGACTCCCTGGCATCAGCAGGACACCATGAGCTCCTGGTGTTGGAGAGAGTGTGACCCCTGGATCCCCTCCATAACAGGGGTGCAGGTCAGCAGCACAACACAGGTCATCACCCACGTAACTGGGCTTAGCCATATGGTTGTGAAATTGGCCATCACTCCCCCAGACAACAAACCCTATATGATTTTTTCACATCTCTCCCATTAAACCAGCATCTGACTGTCCCTAATATATCTCCATAAAAATCTTCACAGCTGTTCTAGCAAACAGCCTGGAGTGCTGTGGGCTTTTATGAGTATTAACTATGTTAAGCAAAGCAAATCTCACAATTACATTGTCTGTGGGAGCAGCAAACTTCTCCCATCAGTCTCCCTGAGCGAGGAAAAAGGGTGATTAGTGTCCTGTTATCATCACAGTCGTGGTTTAAGATGCTTTTACCAGGAGCAGGATGACAGCCCTTGCCCAAAGCAGCTTCTTGTTCCTGCTGCTATCATCGTAAGTAACCTGATGTGCTTGACATGTCATCAAATGTTGCTGAGCAGCATCTTCCTTTGAATAATAATTTAAAAAAAAACCACATTGCTGATCTGTCTCATCCTTTGTTTTTGGTTTGTTTTTTTTTTTTTTTTGGCATGGATTTGGCAGACCTTGGTCTCATCCTGTTCCTCCAAGCAGCCACAGTGGGAAAAGCTCAGGACAGTCCTGAGCAGCACTGAGCTGGGGCTCTGAGCTTTTGAGATATTGGGAAGGGAAAAGGATATTAAAGAATATAGGGGAGTCTGTTGAACTCTTGCAGAGCAAAGAAAGGACTTGGTTTCTTGCTGTGAGCTCTGGTTGTTGCTTTAGGGGCTGCACATGGCAAAGCCACACAGATCCCCAGGTGCTGGATATTCTCTCCACCAAGAGCTCCCAGCTCTATAAGCTGGAAAACTCCCTGGTGACTTGTGCCATGGCCCAGAAAATGCCACTTGGTTGGGGCATACTTGCACATAAATCTCAGCTGTGCAGTGTCTCTCCAAGAGCCTCTCTCTTGTGCCTCTGCTGCAGGTGTGATGCTGCTGCATCCCAGTGTGGGCAAACAGGGCCCACTGCTCCAGTGTGAAGGTGTGAGAAGTTTCAATGGGGGGGGGGGGAAAGGCAGGGAGGGGCTGGCTGATAGTGATTGTACTGGAAAATTGGATTTCAGGCAGTGGGAATTTAAGTTGAATTGTCACAAATGGAGTGTGGAAATTTTGCCTCCCGTTAGAAACCTGTGTTTCTGTAGGGATAGGGATAGCAGAGCGGGGGAGAGAGTGCAAAAACTCTCCATCCAGCTCGCTGTGGTGTGCAAAAGAAACCTTTTCACTCTGGCAAAGCAGAGGGGGAAGGTGTTTTGAGAGAGTGCTGGGGAAAAAAACAGTCCAGAGCAGTGGCAGTATTGGCCTAAATTACAAGTATCAAGGTCTGACAGGAGAGAGGCTGTCCCAAAATGGCAGGAAAACATCCCATAGGAGGGCAATGTCTGTAGAGCCCCAAGCCAGGTTTTCATCCATTTTACTAAAAGCCAACAAAAAGGAAAACAAACCCAATTGCTGTGGTTTTTCCCTCGCTTCAGCCTCTGAGTACAGTTCCTTCCTTAGGTGTGCTGAGGTGATCCTGGCCAGCCCAGAGATGATGAGTGCTGCTTCAACAAGGGCTCCTTTGGCCAACCCCCAGTGTTCCTCCCAGCCTTCAGTCCCTAGGACTTATCCAAAATAGCTGTAATTTTCCCTCTTTCCCTTGCCCAGCCCCTCTGGGGGGGGGGGCCAGCAGAATCCCAAGGATTTTCTTTTGAACACAGAGGTGCTTGCCAGGTCCTTCCAGGCTCATTTGATGCCAGAGATCAGTGGGGCAGATTACCACTGTTTAATTACTAATTTACAGAGCTGCCCTGTGTCCTTGGCCAGGGCAGGGAATCCCTGTGCTGCTGTCCCCAGGATAAGTGATCCCAGAATAAGGGACCTCACAGGCACATGTGATGCTTTTAGTACCTCCCCCTCATCCATCTCCTCTTTCCATCACCGTGTCCACTTTCTGCTCCTCCCTATCCTGGGATAGGGATACTAATGACAGGTGTTTGGTGATTACTTTTTTTCCACATGACCTCCCTGGGAAGCTCAAGAGGGAGAAGAGACCTGGGGCTGCTGGTAGGAGGAAGGGCAGCTGTGGCCATGATGGAGCAGCCATGGAATGAATGGGCAGATGAACAGGATGCAAGGAAAAATAAGCTTTTCCCCAGCTGGCAGCACCCAACCAGCCAGTCCCACTTGGATCACCCTTGGCTGAGTGACCCCTACACCAGTTCAGTGCAGGGATGCAGCCAAAACCCCATGGGAGGGGTGTGGGGTCCCCAAAGCCTGGCTGGGAGGCAAGGTTGGCTCTCCTGAGAGTGAGCAAACCTGCTTGTTCCTGTCACTGCCAGCCTCCCTCCTGTTCCCAGCGATGGAAACAGGCTGGCCCTGCAATAAATCCGGAGAAGGTTGTGTCTGGAGACAGGTGTGGGTGTCCAGGCAGCACTGGCTTCTCAAATGAGGTGATTAACAGGCAGCCACAGGGCAACAAGAGAGAAAATAATCTTCCCCTTTTCTTGCCACCCTCATCTCCAGAGGAAGCTTTTTGTTTAAATTATAATGAAAAGGGGTATTTTTTTGCTCTGGGAGAGCAGAGCAGGCTGTTGCGTGGAGGCTGCCCATGCTGGGCATCCCTGACATTGGCAGGCACTTAGAGCATCCCATTAGAGAGGGACAGGTACTTATTTCATCTTCAAGTGCAGCTGGATACAATTATTGGCATTTTCATTGTGTTTGAACCCCGGACATTTAATGGCAGCAAATGAGCCGACCTGGTCCCTGCTGGGAGCAACAACACACCACCTCCCACTGGGCTCCAGGAGGCAGAGAATTAAATCTGAGATGGAGAGCACAGGGACCCAAAAGCTGTGGGAAAGTATGACAACCTCAGAGGGTTGCCAGAAACATACCACAGTTGGGATTACAGCCTTTCCAGCCGGGACCGCGTCTTCAGGAGAGACATCGGCTTGGGAGATCTTCAGCTCCTGACCAGAATGGGCCATGACTTTTATAACCACAGGCCTGCAAAGGAAAACACAGATCCCATGTGTGCACAGATACAGATGGGCTGTTCTGTGTCACTGTGTGTCCTTGGCTGGTTACTCCTGGCTTTGAAGTTCTTTGCAGTGTGGAATGACTGAGGTTGGAGGGGCCCTTTGGAGCTTGTCCAGCCCAAAGCCCAGCTCAAGCAGAGTTAAAACATCCCCACTCCCAGAGCACTGCTCCTCCACTGCCAGCAGAGCTGTGTCACCTGAACTCTGGCTCAACAGGTGGAGTTGGATCTGTGTCCAGAGCAAAAGCCTGCTTCTTCCTGGCATCCTGATGGATTCACGTGCTGGCTAGGCAAAGGAGGAGGCATCATGGAGCACACGGACCTTCCCAGTGCCACAGCCTGCCTTCCCAGGTCCTGCCATGGAGGGAAGCAGCAGCCCTGGGGAACACCCTGTCACCCCAGATTCTGGTACAGGAGCCATCAGAGGTGTCTTTCTCCAAGCCCTTCTGTTGTGGTTTCCTGAAGATGGATGTGAAATGTTGCTGTAGGAACTGATCTGCATTTGAAGAAGTCTTTAATGAAGTCGGGAGGTTGCTTAAACACAAATAACAGGCACCCTGAATGGTCTGGTTAAGCCCAGCCCTGTCAAACCGGTGGCCTGTTGAACAAAGGGTCCTGAGGAGCATCTTAATAAAGTGAGGGCACTAATAAGTGAAGTGAATACATCTCTGAGACTGTTAAACATGAGACCCCAGCACTGGGTTGGTTACAGCTCAGCCCGTTTCCAGCCACATAGGGACCCTTTCAAACAGCCTTAAGCCCAAGACTTAAGCAAGAACTTGCCCATAATTTCATGTCTGTACACACTCTCATCTTTGGAATGCACTGGAGGCACAGATTAGAACCGGTGGCAGCCGAGGGGTGACATTTCGGAGCAGCACTTGAGCCACAAGACACTTGTCAAATGTCTTTGTGCTTCCCCAGTGCTGTGAATGCGACTGCCTCGAATTGTGTGTGTGCTGCTGGCTGTGACAGTAATTCCTGGCACCAAGTGATGCAGGAGGGAGAGGGGAGGAAGGGAGGGCTTGCAGGGGGTCAGCTGGCAGTGGGTATTTGTGGGGTTTTACAAGGGGGGGGAAAGGACTTTAAGGTCCCTTCCAACCCCAACTGTTCTGTGACTGGAAAATAAGATTCTTGCTGACCTGCTGCTCAGCTTTGATATACTGTGTAATAAGGAAGCCAAAAAAAACCCCAAAACAATAATGAGCAGATTAAAGGAATTACCCTTGAGAAAAAAAAATAGATTTCATTAGAAAGCTTATTTGAGAGGTGAATTATTTTGCTAATTTGATGCTACAGCTCATTCATGGTTAATAGCCCCAACTGCTGGGGGGGTCCCTGGGGTTACCTGGTGATGCAGCACGGCTGCTGTGGGGGATGAATTGGCTCTGGTCCCTGCAGCTCAGTGCAGGCTCACCAGGCTGGAGCAGCGAAGGCTGGGCTGTGTCCTGATGCTTGTCCTCATGGTCTTGTCCAACTAACAGGCAAAATTAAGGAGAAAAATTAAAGGGCAACTAAAGTAGAAACAAGCCGAGTGCATCGTTGGGGCATCCGATGCCATTTGTTGTAGGGGTTGGGTACAGAAACAGAGAAGGAAAGTTCTGAGGCCTTTTTTTTTTTCCCTTTAGTGTCTGAAGGCATCCAAAAAAGTGAGACAAGTGATGGGTGTGGGGCAAAGGCTCGGCACTGAGCAGCTGGAAGGAGCATTGCTGGGATTTCGGCAGTGCTGTGGCCAGAGCAGTGAGGGGTGGGGGCTGAGCACCTCCCTTCTCCCGGGGGCTGGGGCAGAGCTGCTGCACCCCGTTCCGAACCAAAGACGTATTTATCTCTGTTGCCCCCGTGTGTTTTTGCAGGTCCGAACTGCTTTGCGGGAACCACGATAATTCCCGCCGGCATCGAGGTGAAGGTGGACGACTGCAATATCTGCCACTGCCACAACGGGGACTGGTGGAAGCCGGCGCAGTGCTCCAAGCGGGAATGCCAGGGCAAGCAGGCTCTGTAGTGGGACCGACCCCCCGCCAGCGCCAAACAACCCGCTGGGGACGATGAGGAAGGAACGGCCTCGATGCTGCCCCCGCGTCCGACCTCCCGCCACTGCAGCAGGGTCACCAGCAACACCTGCGAGCGTCCCGCACAAGCAGAGATTTGTGCCCGCGGGGAAGGGTCTCCCTGTGCCCCCTCCTGCTCTTCTCTGGCTTTGCACACTGTGTATCTGGTGTCTAGGTATCTCCTCTGCTTTTGTAATTACCAGTGCTTGGGAGGGATGCAGTGGTCAGGTTTGGGGAGGAAAAAGAAGAACAACCCACCCAAGTCCTCGGACTGGTGATGCCTTCGAGCCGACGATCGATTCACCGCTCTCACTTTCTGCGATGTGGATCGTGGGGTTTTTCACATTTATTTATTTAAGGGTTTTTTGCTATTGTGATTTTTTTTTTTAAAGCCTCTTCCTAAGCTGGGATCACTGGGACAATACAGCTGTGAGTGAAGCGATGGATGGAGCATTTTTATTGTGTCTATAAGCGGGAGTGGCACTAAGGACTAAGGAGGGAGGTAGAAATTAAAAGGGGAGCAGGGTGTTAAAAAAAAAACCAACAACTGGAATGTAACCTGCAGCAGGACTGAGGTAGATGCACAGGTATGGACCAGACAGCCAAGACACAAAGCTGTATCTGTGTTACACTTTCTCCACTGAGTGGGGACAATAAAGTTGAAGACACTTACACAGTCACCGTGACCTTGATGGGAGCAGGAGCCCACCCTGGCTGCCTGGGCAGGGCAGGGCAGGCAAACAGGCAGGAGGGGCTGGAAAGGCACCAGGAAAGCAGCGTCTTACCTGGGTGGTCTCTTGTGTGAGGCCTGGCTGGGTGTTGTGGTGAAGGATGAGGGTCCCACCTGTTCCCAGTTCTCGGGCTGAGTGTGTACCCACCTGCCTTGTCCCATCCCTTGGTGCCAAGGCTGCCCTTGCTGGAGCCAAGGGTCACACGTACCTGATCCCCACAGGTCACACGTACCTGATCCCCACA